>NC_091215.1:19530431-19532931 GCF_040958095.1 Procambarus clarkii
TATTAAACTGATCTTTTTTCGACACTGCGTTGGCTATATGCTCGTAGATCAGGGCTATAGCTGTATGGGCCCCTCTGCGGTTTCTAAACCCATACTGCCTGGTGTTATACTTCTCTTCCTCTTCTATGTACTTCACAAGTCACTAGTGTCTTGAAAAGTATCATCATTGGTGTGGCATTAATATCAGTAGTAGGTCCAAGAGAACAAACAAGCGAGAAGGGGTATTCAGTCAATTCAATTTCAACAATAAGAGGATAGACTGGGAAAAATAAATATAGACCTTGCAAACATTCAATGGGAGACGGTCTTAAGCGACAAAACTCCCACACAGGGAATAGCTCAACTGACAGCTGAAGCTTACAAGGTCTGCTTGAAGCACGTGCCTGTGAGGAGGGGCAGAAAGAGGACCACTCTAGAAAGAGAGCGCAGACGACTGTACAGGGAAGGAAAAAAATTACGGAAATGCTTAAGCAGACACGACTATCACAAGAAAGGAAAATAAACCTAAGCAGGGAGATCGACGAAACAGAACAAACGTGAAAGCGATCATGCGAGTCCGAGGAAATGGAATTGGAACTATACAAGAGATAAGGAAAAATCCAAAATACTTTTTCACATATGCAAAATCAAAATAAAAAACCTCCGCCAGTATTGGACCTCTACGTACAACTGAAGGTACGTACACAGAGGACAACAAAGAAATTAGTGAAATTCTAAGAAGCCAGTATGAGGCTATGTTTAGCACACCAAGAAACAACATGAAAGTTGATGACCCAGACAGCTTCTTTATGAATGATATCCAAGCTGCAGATAATATAACGGATACTAACACGAACTCAGAACACTTTGAAAGAGAAATTAACAGCATCCCCGTGTAATCGGCCCCTGGTCCTGACTCGTGGAATTCAATATTCATAAAGAAATGTAAAGTACCAGTAGCGCGAGCGCTCAGCGTAATATGGAGAAAGAGCCTGGATACAGGGGAGATACCAGCTGCACTTAAAGCTGCAGATATAGTTCCTCTGCACAAAGGGGGTAGTAAAGCTGTGGCAACAAATTATAGACCAGTTGCACTAACATCACACATAATAAAAGTGTTTGAAACAGTGATTAGGAATCAAATTTCAAGTTTTATGGAAAATAATGAGCTACACAATCCAGGACAACATGGATTTAGAGCGGGAAGATCCTGTCTGTCACAGTTACTCAACCACTATGACAAAATAACAGAAGCTTTAGAAGAAAAGCAAAATACAGATGTTGTAAATACAGACTTTGCAAAGGCATTCGACAAATGTGACCATGGGGTGATAGCACACAAAATGAGGTCAATGGGAATAACTGGTAAAGTAGGACGCTGGATATTCAATTTCCTGTCGAACAGAACACAAAGAGTATCAGTCGATACTAAAAAAATAAAATCAATCGATACTAAAAACAAATAAAATAGAGTTCATGCGCAGTTAAAAGCTCTGTACCTCAAGGTACAGTCTTTGCACCACTGTTGTTCCTTATTTTCATATCAGATATAGACAAAAATACAAGTCACAGCTTCGTGTCATCTTTTACAGATGACACAAAAATCAGCAAGAAAATTACTTCTGCTGAAAAATACTACTGCTACTTCATTGAAAAATAACAACCCGATATTAATAAAGTTTTCGACTGGGCATCAGAAAATAACATGATGTTTAACAGTGATAAATTCTAGGTACTCAGATACGGTAAAAATGAGAACCTTAAACATGACAGTGTACAAAACACAATCAAATCTGACCATAGTAGGGGAGCAACATGTTAAGGATTTGTGAATAATGATGTCTGACGACCTAACGTTTAGGCAGCGTAACCAAGCAAGTATTGCGTCAGCCAAAAAAATTATTACAAGAACTTTCAAATCCAGGGATCCAATCACAATGGTTGTACTATTCAAATCACTTGTGCTGTTCCGCCTTGAGTACTGCTAGGTACTCATTCCCTCTTCAGAGCAGGAGAGATTGCTGAAATAGAGGGAATACAGAGAACATATACGGCACGCATAGACGCGATAAAGTACCTACATTATTGGGATCGTCTCAAAGCTCGCCAAATGTACTCACTAGAAAGGAGACGAGAGAGATACCAAATAATATACACATGGAAAATACTGGAGGGTCAGGTACCAAATCTACACAGTAAAATAACAACATACTGTAGTGAACAATATGGAAGAAAATGCAGAATAGAACCAGTGAAGAGCAGAGATGCCATTGGCACAATCAGAGAACACTGTATAAACATCAGAGGTCCGCGGTTGTTCAACACCCTCCCAGGCAGCATAAGAAATATTGCCGGAACAACCGTGGACATCTTCAAGAGAAAAAACTAGTTTGTTTTCTAAAAGAAGTGCTGGACCAACCGGGCTGTGGTGGATATGTGGGCGTGCGGGCTGCTTCAAGAAACAGCCTGGTGATCCAAGCTCTCACAAGTCGTGCCTGGCCCCGGGCCGGGCTTGGGGAGT
>NC_091215.1:19537931-19810431 GCF_040958095.1 Procambarus clarkii
GTAGTGTAGTGTGGAGTGACCAGAGTGGGGAACAGGCAGGAGAAACCAATTCAAATTTTTCACATAAATCATAAAAAACGGGCCACAGTTCACTTCACCTATAACTATAACACTAAAACAAAGCCCTAGATAGTGGGCACAAATGTTCTTGGCCGCCTCACCGGATATCCTAACTCCTGCTTTGCCTTAAAAAAAAAAACTTCAACGGAAGATCTTCAAATTGTTTTTCCTACAATCACTTCCCTTCTTAATTTATTCAGTTTTATTCACAAGTTGGAAGTTCAGAGTTCAGAACCTAGAGCTAATCCATATAAGAACCTCTCTCTGTGTGTCCAAGGTAGGAGGCCAGACTCTTGGAGCTTCCCCGAACTTGGCAGGGGAATGGGCTGGGCTACGTGACGGACATATGCTAGTCGGAGTCACCAGAATTCAAGAGAAAACAGCGTGCCATGGTCACATTCCGACCCCCGTGCCGATTTTTGGAAACAAACCCACCCTCCCACCTGTCTACACCTAGCTAAATATTTTGAAGAAAATACTAATGAATAAAAAAATATTTAAGTAATATACATCATTATTTGTTAACTATTTAAAAATTAACATAAATTTTTTGCTATTCCTACTTTGGCCATATTAACATAAAACAGACGATCCTCTCACAGCTTCAAAGACTTTCTCAAGTCCTGCCCGTTCCTCAAAGCAGAGTGTAAAATGAACAATGGTCACAATGCTGTTGTGTTTAATGTCATATATATATATATATATATATATATATATATATATATATATATATATATATATATATATATATATATATATATATATATATATATATTATAAAACTGAAAACTCCACACTCCAAAAGTGACCCGAACCCATACTGCCAGGAGCACTATGCAACTGGTGTACAGGAGACTTTAATCACTCGACCATCACGACCGTACAAAAGATGATGGTAACCAAGGGTCGAGTCACATCTGGGGTGTGGAGTTTTCTGTTGCATATATTCGGAACATTCAAGCTTGTTTGCATTTGTGTTGCTCACGAGGCTCCACAAAATGAGGTGATTTGATAAAATAACTATGCCCAAGATTACCATCAAAGTGCTGTGTGGATGATGGGCAAATAGCCTTGGCTAACATCCTCTTTTGTACGGTCATGATGGTTGAGTGGTTAAGGTCTGTTGTACACCAGTTGCATAGTGCTCCTGGCAATATGGGTTCGAGTCACTTCTGGGGTGTTGAGTTTTCAGTTGCATATATGCCTCGGTACCATTCAGGCTTGTTCATATATATATATTCATATATATATATATATATATATATATATATATATATATATATATATATATATATATATATATATATATATATATATATATATATATATAGGGGGGTACCACCACTGGTGCAATTATAGGGACCCACAGCCTCAGAGAAGGGAACACAGAGCATTCAGGGAAAAACTTGTCATTTAACTCTGAATCCGTAAGAGTGTTCGCTTCTCCTACCACCCCCCTTTTTTTATTATGGTGTACACTTTATTATGTAAGGTTATACAGTTACATATCTGATTTTATACAAAAAATTAACATTAAGAGGACACACAAAAAAGTTCACTTCCTAGAGGCTGTAGATTTCCTCGAACTCCTCCGACGCCGGGCATGAACCGAGGATGCAGCGGGCATTCCCCCTCTGGATCGCGACACTGAGGCGCTGAAAGAGAAAACTTGCTGCTCTAGGGTCTCTTGTGGTGTCAATGAGCTTGGAACCAAGATCTTTAAGAAACCTTCTTGCACTCTCTAACCATGGGCCTAGGGTCTCAGACCCTATTGGAACGAAGTTGTACCGATGATCTAATTGCCTGTACTTGGCTGACTTGTCTCTTTCTCTGCGTGTCGCCGCGGCTCCTACTGTGCCGGCAGAGAGGTTGATGTATGTGGTTGCCAGGGTGGATACACAAGTATAGTCCCATGCCAACTGTCTGCCACCCTTCCACGGTCGCAGTGTCTGGTCGGCCGGCAAAGCTAACAGAGTCACGGTTCAGTAGGTTGCGGGGCTCTCTCTCCGCTGGACACTGAGCAGAGGCAAGGCTTCTTTTAATGATGTCATTGACTTCGTCGTGTCTAGTGTGCCAACCACCAGATTTTCCACAGTGCAGGCCATGCAATCCATATTCGTCAGCATCTGCCTCGCCGCAAATACACCTATGAACAGTGTGGATAGGGGCAGCAAGACGGAGAGCGACTGCAATACTGAGCTCCTGCGGATCAAGACGTGTGCCTGTCGCAGACATTGGGACTGCCAAAAGGAAGTCCCCTGCATGGGGAGCCTGCACAGCTGTGAGGCGTGCACGATCACTGGGGGTTGTTGCTGCCTCCAGCAAAGCTGTGGCTTCTTTGTCTACAATGGGGCTGTCCCAGCTGGATTGTTTCTTGGCTTTCGGCATGGTTGGTCTGAGTGCTGGGTCTGCCATGGCACCCCATTTCGTGTCGCATTCCGTGTAGTGGGGGTCCTGTATCCCCGCTACATCATATACATAATACATAATACATAATATATATAATACATAATATATATATTTAATAATGCACAACTTGCCTAAACACGCAAGTGAAGTTTTACAACTTTAAAACACTTTCCCACCAAAGAGTGGGAAAGTGTTCTAAAGTTTTATATATATATATATATATATATATATATATATATATATATATATATATATATTTATATATATATATATATTTATATATATATATATATATATATATATATATATTTATATATATATATATATATTTATATATATATATATATATATATATATATATATATATATATATATATATATATATTTGTATTTATATATTTATATTTATATATATCCATCACCCGCCTCCACGGCACCACCACCGCCTGCGCCTCCACGGCACCACCACCGCCTGCGCCTTCACGGCACCACCACCGCCTACGCCTTCACGGCACCACCACCGCCTGCGCCTTCACGGCACCACCACCGCCTGCGCCTTCACGGCACCACCACCACCTACGCCTTCACGGCACCACCACCTACGCCTCCACGGCACCACCACCGCCTACGCCTTCACGGCACCACCACCGCCTGCGCCTTCACGGCACCACCACCGCCTACGCCTTCACGGCACCACCACCGCCTGCGCCTTCACGGCACCACCACCGCCTGCGCCTTCACGGCACCACCACCGCCTACGCCTTCACGGCACCACCACCGCCTGCGCCTCCACGGCACCACCACCGCCTGCGCCTTCACGGCACCACCACTGCCTGCGCCTTCACGGCACCACCACCGCCTGCGCCTTCACGGCACCACCACCGCCTACGCCTTCACGGCACCACCACCGCCTGCGCCTTCACGGCACCACCACCGCCTGCGCCTTCACGGCACCACCACCGCCTGCGCCTTCACGGCACCACCACCGCCTGCGCCTTCACGGCACCACCACCGCCTGCGCCTTCACGGCACCACCACCGCCTGCGCCTTCACGGCACCACCACCGCCTGCGCCTTCACGGCACCACCACCGCCTGCGCCTTCACGGCACCACCACCGCCTGCGCCTTCACGGCACCACCACCGCCTGCGCCTTCACGGCACCACCACCGCCTGCGCCTTCACGGCACCACCACCGCCTGCGCCTTCACGGCACCACCACCGCCTACGCCTTCACGGCACCACCACCTACGCCTCCACGGCACCACCACCGCCTACGCCTTCACGGCACCACCACCGCCTGCGCCTTCACGGCACCACCACCGCCTGCGCCTTCACAGCACCACCACCGCCTGCGCCTTCACGGCACCACCACCGCCTGCGCCTTCACGGCACCACCACCGCCTGCGCCTTCACGGCACCACCACCGCCTGCGCCTTCACGGCACCACCACCGCCTGCGCCTTCACGGCACCACCACCGCCTGCGCCTTCACGGCACCACCACCGCCTGCGCCTTCACGGCACCACCACCGCCTGCGCCTTCACGGCACCACCACCGCCTGCGCCTTCACGGCACCACCACCGCCTGCGCCTTCACGGCACCACCACCACCTACGCCTTCACGGCACCACCACCACCTATGCCTCCACGGCACCACCACCTACGCCTTCACGGCACCACCACCTACGCCTCCACGGCACCTCCACCTACGCCTTCACGGCACCACCACCGCCTACGCCTCCGCCGCTATTCGCTGAAACTCCTTAACAGTAGTATCCTGTTGTGCAAGAATGATTTAATTCGTGTGGTCCATAAAGGTGGTGGAGCGTGTGCCACCTGTTGCATTATGGTGTTACTGGGGTGTTTATCATAGATAATGTGAGGGCAACGCCGGTCCCCGCGGGCTTTCCTGAGCTGGTGACGCGCCCACCTGACAGTAGTGCAGGCGGCGTCCCCCTGGACGCTTCTCTCATTATAAAAATATAAATGGTCTCACTTGGAGAACATTTTTAGCAGTTTATTTATACATTATATATGGGATTTAGTTATAAAGATTAGATCCAGTAAAGTGTTTTCAGTCCAATGATACTTGAAAAGACGTCTAGGACCGGGCTTCATCACTGTTAGGTAAGTCAGATATTGTTTCTTGTGACTGAAGTGCCTTTATTTTCAAGAGATGCTCATGTGCTCTCAGCTTCTGTGGAGGAGACACTGAGCAGACGTTTCCAGTCAGTGGTGTGTGAGAGGCTACGACATTGCCTTGGTCGGCGAACCTTCCGAAATGCTGTCTTGAGAGTGAAAAAATAATTTAACTACCAAGGAAAGCTTGACATTTAAGACGACTAGTGATTAGGTATAAACTGAGTGGAAAAGCTCTTCACTTCCTCCAAGATGAATGCTGTGTGGATGAAATCATCAAAAACCTAGGTATGATCAGGAATATTGACACTAAATGCATGAACATTATAATTGTTGATGAGTGGTTACTTATAAGGTGTAAGTTATTGAAACAAGCACAGAAAACAGATGTTAGTGGGCTTCCTCTTGAGCAGTAATGGAATGGGAACCTTCCAGTTATTTGCTTCAATGCAGGGGGCAAAGACACTGGAAAACATTGGAATGAGGCATTGCTTGCCATGTATAGGGTACCACTAGAGAAGTAGCACCAAGAGATCCCAGTCATGTGTGGTCTTCTGCCCAGAAGAAACGCTGGCAGTGACTGGATGTCCACGACGCTGGCAGTGACTGGCTGTCCACGATGCTGGCAGTGACTGGCTGTCCACGATGCTGGCAGTGACTGGATGTCCACGATGCTGGCAGTGACTGGCTGTCCACGATGCTGGCAGTGACTGGCTGTCCACGATGCTGGCAGTGACTGGCTGTCCACGACGCTGGCAGTGACTGGATGTCCACGACGCTGGCAGTGACTGGATGTCCACGACGCTGGCAGTGACTGGCAGTCCACGACGCTGGCAGTGACTGGATGTCCACGACGCTGGCAGTGACTGGCAGTCCACGACGCTGGCAGTGACTGGCAGTCCACGACGCTGGCAGTGACTGGATGTCCACGACGCTGGCAGTGACTGGCTGTCCACCATATTTGGTATCAACTGGCGGCTAGACAGATAGTGCAGGCGGTAACTGTAATACAATTTACAGACAACTTCTGTGTCAAATAGTATAGTAGAGTTACCTTTTGTCAGGGTTTAAACTATTGGGGAGATCGTGGCCTTGTGTGTGATGGCAGCGGGAGACCCGTAGACACCTTGACCGAACTGAACATGTGGAGAACAAATGTTGGGATAAAATCTTATCATTTTAAAGCTTGTTAATAAGTATTTAGGGAAGACATTGGAAGGACAGAGTGACCCTCAAGCCTAGTGTATTTAATAAAAGAGAAGCTCACTCACAGGAAACAATTTGGACTAAACTAAGCGATGAAAGTGATCTCTAGAAAATATGATACAATTAATAATATAAAATAGGGGGTGAGTTAGGTAAAAGTGAACACAAAGGGGGGGGGTAGAAATAGCCTAAGCTACTCTATCCCTTTGAGATGTATTTCTTTCTTGTCTCAATAAACATACTTGAACGTGAACACAGACAGCTAAGGACGAGGTGTGAGAGAACACCAGTAAAGCCCAGATTTTCGTAAAGGTGATTATGAGATATTTATGAAGAACCTGATGCATGTAGATCAGGTAACCTTAACACGGAGCGTTTATTACTGTAAAAGATTAAATATTTGAAAGAGCTGTGTAAGTGCGCCATATCCTCAGGAAGCCCCCCCCCCCGGCCCTCTGTGCTGATAACAGTGACCATTGTTGCGGCATCTCAGATATTGCTGGTGTTAACTGTCAACACTCTCCTAATCTCTTACTCCATGCTCCAAGTGTCTCTGCCTCACCCTCACCACACGCTCCTGCTTCATCCCACACACTCCTGCCTCATCCCACACGCTCCTGCTTCATCCCACACACTCCTGCCTCATCCCACATGCTCCTGCCTCATCCCACACGCTCCTGCCTCATCCCACACGCTCCTGCCTCACCCCACACGCTCCTGCCTCATCCCACACGGTCGTGCCTCATCCCACACACTCCTGCCTCATCCCACACGGTCGTGCCTCATCCCACACACTCCTGCCTCATCCCACACGGTCGTGCCTCATCCCACACACTCCTGCCTCATCCCACATGCTCCTGCTTCATCCCACACGCTCCTGCCTCATCCCACACACTCCTGCCTCATCCCACACGCTCCTGCCTCATCCCACACACTCCTGCCTCATCCCTCATGACTCTACCCTATAGTTACCCTACCCTAGGGTAGGGTAACTATAGGGTAGAGTCTGTATGAAAGGTTACATGTAGTGTGCCAAGAGATAGCAAAGGAGGTGGAGAAAGATCAGTGTCGCCGTCTATGAGAATGTCTATTTGATTGTCTGTCTATGTTTGAAGGCTAGACGCTTAAGGGTTAGACTCGCCCAACTTTTCAGGGTAATGGGCTGGGGGTAGGGACGGACATAGGCTGGTTGGGGGATCGCCAGAATTCAAGAGGGAGCCGCGTGCCACGGTGCCATACTGACCCCCACCACCATTTGTGCCACTCGTCGCCGGATATGGCTGTCTAAATATTTTGGAAACAATCAAAGCAGTAATTTTTTCTTATAGTAATACTAAAAGGGGAACCCGGCGGTGCCCACGATTGTCTGTCTCTCCCCTACCTCCCCCCCCCCCCCGTCCATTCCTTTCCCCTTCTTTTTCCATCCCCACTTTCCTCCACTTCCCCCATCTATCCCTTCCCCTTTTTCCCCTCTTCCCCTATTCCTGTCCTCTCCACTTCCCCCCATCTCCTCTTCCCTCTAAACTTCCCCATTTTCCCCTTTTCTCCACTCTCCCCCTCTCCCAACCCTACCACCTTCTCACCAACCTCGAACATAGACGTTTCCATTTATACATGTATAGGGGTACCCAGCTGCATCCGGGTCTCTTCCCCTCTCTTCCCAATGCCCTTGGTACCTCCCCTTTGTTCCCAAATTCGCTACCCCTTCCCCCCCCCCCCATGCTCCCCCTCTCTCCATTCTCTCAGAAAATTTATTATGAAGCACTTCAACAACTGAAAAACACTTCAATCACTAAAAACAATAGGAACATCATACCCAATATTTCATAATTGACTCCGTGGAAATCGCATGGGGGGATGGTCTTTATAAATGGTAATATTCTTAAAACTTTAACTTGGCCGACCCCGGCCAGCCTATATCACAGAACATTCCCCTGCACTCGTATGTGTGTACGTCTGATACCATACTACTTGTGAAGGAGGAAATGTATATGTTTACCTCTCAGAATGTTTGGTAATATGTTTATTTGTGATGTGTGTCTATGTATATATTAACACGTTGTACTGAATGGGGTGAGAATAGCTTGAGCTACCTCATCCCTGTGTGTGTATTTTACCTCAATAAACTTATTTCAATTTCAATTTCAATTCCCCTGCACAGTTGGGTGAGGCTAACCCCAATCGTCCGCCCTCCAACTTTGGGCAGACAAACTCTTATAGTTGAGATACAGCATTATTCACTGATGTCGGAAAAATTAACATAAATTTTCTGCTATTATACTTTGGCCGTATTACCATAAAACACGCAACGTCAATACCGCCCCCCCCCCTCCTCCCACCTCCTCCCGAAGGCCGACCCACCACCTTCCCAGATTCAAAGCAAACGGGTAACTATTTATTTGTAATATTTCATTAATTATGAAGACGTACTGGCATTCGCTCTTATTGTATTGGGAGAGAAGGAGAGACAATGAGGGAAATAGGGGTGAGAGGAGAAACAGCTCCCTGTACGCGAGTGACAGCATACAGGGGGGGGGGGTAGAAATAGCCTAAGCTACTCTATCCCTTTGAGATGTATTTCTTTCTTATTTCAATAAGCATACATGAACTTGACAGCATACAAGGTAAAGACATCCTAGCCGCTACTACTCCATAGCCAAAACAGTCAGGAGCTTAAATATGGCAAATGCAATTTAATGTAAAGAATATAAATGCCTTAAATATTGCCAGAACAAAAACGGACTTCTTCAAGAAAAGATTAGACACGTTCCTGCAGGAAGTGCCGGAAAACCATGTGGGTATGTGGTATGGTATATGGGGCCTGCGACCCGCTCCAAGCAACAGTCTATTGGAGTAGAAATAGTAGAAGTAGAACTCCCAAAACCCACTCCAGGTATGCTGCAGGTATGGAGGACAGTGATGTTGTAGTCCACATCACAATCATGCTGTAGTTTTGAAATAGAGGATAACAAAAATTTATGGTCATTGGTCGACTTGTTTGCTACAGGGAAAGAGACTTTGGAGTCATGTTTACCAGCGACCAGAGGCCGAGACGCCAATACGCGAAATAAAACAAACAGGGCACTTGGGTTTATGATAAGATGTGTCGGCAACAGAAGCACGAATATTATCCGGTCTATGCCTCATATGTCAGATAACGAGCAGCTGTGTGTATAACAGCCTGGTTGACCAGACCACCAACCAAAAAGCTTAGTCAGAGACTGGACCAGCGGGACGTTGATCCTCGGAACCATCAAAACGGTCAGGTAGGTAAGGTATCCAGCACTGGTAAGGCCCCACTTGCACTACTACCCTGTTACCATACTACAGAGTGTACACCCTGGAAACAAACCGAAACTGTCTCTATTTTCTGCTTGTAACAACTTGTAATAAAGTTGTTACATCTTGGCTTAATGTGTTTATGACGTATTGGAACGTTGTTACAACTTGATATATTGGTTGTTATAACTGGTTAGGTGGTGTTAAAACTTGTTCGAACGTTGTACCAACGTCGTAGTTTCGGTGTGTGTTTGGAGGGCATAGACTCTCGAGGTAAAATAGAGAGAAGGTGGTCTCAAGGCACCATTTCCACGAGGACAAATTTTGCGTTAATCTGTACCCGCAGGAGAGCCGCAGGAGACCCGCATGAGAAGGGTGGATATGATTGAGGTTCTCAAGTGGGTTGGGTACATAAGCAAGGTGGGGGGGGGGGTGACCAGTCAGAACAGCTCACAACCCGCAAACATGGGTACAAGCACGATAAATTTCGTTTTAGGAAGGAATATGGTGTACTCGTTCGAGATTAGGGTTGTGGATGAGTGGAATGGGTCGTCACCTAGCATTTAGATATACAATTAAAAAGTTTTGAGACAATTATTTGTTTTTCTCTACCACAGATGTAGCCACACGTTTACAATGCTAACCAGCATATATACATTTTGTTGCAACCCGTTCTCGCAAATTCGTAAAGTCAATATTGACTTATTAACTACGTGCATAGGTGATATACTAAACATAATAGATACCCTTAAAAAGATTCATAGAAAACACCGACCTTACCTAACCTTGTTAGTATCTTAAGATAAGCATCTTATTGCTTCGTAATTACAATTATTACCTAACCTATAATAGGTATAGGTTAAGAAATAATTGTAATTAGGAAGTAATAAGATGCTTATCTTAAGATACTAACAAGGTTAGGTAAGGTCGGTGTTTTCTATGAATCTTTTTAAGGGTATCTATTATGTTTAGTATATCACCTATGCACGTAGTTAATAAGTCAATATTGACTTTACGAATTTGCGAGAACGGGTTGTTTCTTCTGTCCTCCATGGACAGGGCAAGAGATCTGTTGAGAGAAGGTGGATTTAAACGGGACCCGCCAAGTATGGACCAACAGGCCCTCCTGTAGTGTCCCCCAATTGCTGAGGAGTTTAAACTGTTGTTAGAACTTAACGGCTCTAAATCATTCTAACTGGCGAGTGTCTTTAATAAACAAATGGACTGGTCTGGCGCGCTCGTCCAGGATGTGTCCCCGTGTGAGCCGTGGCCGGCCACACGGGGCTGATAGTAGTGCCATATGCTCTGACCACCGGTCACCTAGACACGCACACGGGAGTGGTGCCGGACACGCACACGGGAGTGGTGCCGGACACGCACACGGGAGTGGCGCCGGACACGCACACGGGAGTGGCGCCGGACACGCACACGCACACGGGGGTGGCGCCGGACACGCACACGCTGGTGTTGAGGGTGTCCACCGTGGCCGGATGGCACTATAGGTAAGTCGGTTATCAAGACGACGCCCGTCCTGTCGTGCCTCTGACCAGGAGAGTTAATATCACCAGCACACTAAGAATACTTGGACCATACTCCGACACCAACATACTAAGAATACTTGGACCATACTCCGACACCAACATACTAAGAATACTTGGACCATACTCCAACACCAACATACTAAGAATACTTGGACCATACTCCAACACCAACATACTACGAATACTTGGACCATACTCCAACACCAACATACTAAGAATACTTGGACCATACTCCGACACCAACATACTAAGAATACTTGGACCATACTCCGACACCAACATACTAAGAATACTTGGACCATACTCCAACACCAACATACTAAGAATACTTGGACCATACTCCAACACCAACATACTACGAATACTTGGACCATACTCCAACACCAACATACTAAGAATACTTGGACCATACTCCGACACCAACATACTAAGAATACTTGGACCATACTCCAACACCAACATACTAAGAATACTTGGACCATACTCCAACACCAACATACTAAGAATACTTGGACCATACTCCAACACCAACATACTAAGAATACTTGGACCATACTCCAACACCAACATACTAAGAATACTTGGACCATACTCCAACACCAACATACTAAGAATACTTGGACCATACTCCAACACCAACATACTACGAATACTTGGACCATACTCCAACACCAACATACTAAGAATACTTGGACCATACTCCGACACCAACATACTAAGAATACTTGGACCATACTCCGACACCAACATACTAAGAATACTTGGACCATACTCCAACACCAACATACTACGAATACTTGGACCATACTCCAACACCAACATACTAAGAATACTTGGACCATACTCCGACACCAACATACTAAGAATACTTGGACCATACTCCAACACCAACACACTAAGAATACTTGGACCATACTCCGACACCAACACACTAAGAATACTTGGACCATACTCCAACACCAACATACTAAGAATACTTGGACCATACTCCAACACCAACATACTAAGAATACTTGGACCATACTCCAACACCAACACACTAAGAATACTTGGACCATACACCAACATAGTAACAAGTGTTGTGGCGTATCTCTGGGATATTATGTTGAGGGAACCGAGTTTGTTCAAACAAATTTTCTTAATGTAATCGTTATATGAATGTTCTGTATTATGATGTTGATGAGGGAAGGCGGGGAGGGGGTGTATGGGTGTGGAGAGTGGTGTTCACGTCAACTCTGGCAGAGTGGTGTTCATGTAATAGAATCATCTTGATGTCCCGTCATGGGATCATCATGAACGACTGAAATGACCTTCTATATTTACACTCTGGGTCCTACCAACTGGAACTCCCCTCCCAAACATGTGGCAAGGATCGTCATGTTCTCATCAAACGCTGATCCTCATAATAGTATCCTGTTGCTAAGTGGACAATTTCACCCTCAGAGCTGCACCATGACACTCTTTTAGGCTTGTGTCATCCTTCTGTAGTTCATTTAACAGTCCCTCATTTAAGGTGACTGTTGGGTCGAGGTCTGATGCGATGAAGGAAGTGTAGTTGTCTCCTCACCCTCTCCACTCTCAGTAGGAGCTGTTGGTGGGCTCTCCACTCTCACCAGGAGCTGTTGGTGGGCACTCCACTCTCAGTAGGAGCTGTTGGTGGGCTCTCCACTCTCACCAGGAGCTGTTGGTGGGCACTCCACTCTCAGTAGGAACTGTTGGTGGGCTCTCTACTCTCAGCAGGAGCTGTTGGTGGGCTCTCTACTCTCAGCAGGAGCTGTTGGTGGGCTCTCTACTCTCAGCAGGAGCTGTTGGTGGGCTCTTTACTCTCAGTAGGAGCTGTTGGTGGGCTCTTTACTCTCAGTAGGAGCTGTTGGTGGGCTCTCTACTCTCAGTAGGAGCTGTTGGTGGGCTCTTTACTCTCAGCAGGAGCTGTTGGTGGGCTCTCTACTCTCAGCAGGAGCTGTTGGTGGGCTCTCTACTCTCAGTAGGAGCTGTTGGTGGGCACTCCACTCTCACGAAGAGCTGTTGGGGGGGGGCTTTACTCTCACCAAGAGCTGTTGGGGGACGCTCTCACCCCTGCCTCATTGTCTACTTTTGCCATGGACGTGTCCACAAGGTGCACACGTCCATGGCAAAAGGACGTGTCCACAAGGTGTCCACAAACTAGTGGACCAAACTCTCACAAGTCAAGCCTGGCCTCGGGCCGGGCTTGGGGAGTAGAAGAACTCCCAGAACCCCATCAACCAGGTATCAACCAGGACACGTCACTGTCTCCCTTTGGAGCGCTCATAGTGACCTCGGGCCAGACAACCTTGGGGACCACAGGGTTGCCCTTACAAGTTCCACCCATTGACCGGGTCACTGCACACGCATGGTAGAACACATCGTCTACGGCTGTTGACTCTGGTAAAAACTTAGGACTTGCCAGCATACTAGTAACTTTAGAACCTACCTTATGACCTGCAGCTCATTCCCTAAAATAAAATCAACATTGGGAACAGGTAAATAGGGGTTCACTCCAGCTGTACAAATACCTTAGTGACAATATGTTTGTAAGGTTATCATGTGGAGTGGCACTGGTTGAGTACGACTTGTTACACCTTCAATCACCGTCACCTCCCGAGTGTCTAGAGTGCATGTGGCCTGCACTGCTAGCCCATCCTTCTGTTTAGCTAGTACTTATAATAACAGTGAGGACCATCGTGCATATATTGATGTAAAAGGCAATTAGAAAGTAGAAATCGGTACTATTGAATTTAGACAAACTGGAAACGGCTTTGTATTTATGTTGCAAAGGAAATCTAAATTAACCTAACCTTCCTAGGCCTAATACACGCTATCTGAGGCTTAATATAGTACATATATGTACTATACTAGGCCTAGAGATATTAAAGTGTTTTTTTAGCTTTATTTTTCGGACTCTATAAAGTGAATACACCAAATTTTACTATATAATTGACTTTTGCGTCAATATATGTACGATGGTCCGCATAGTTGTAAAAAGTACCATCTAAACAGCAGGATGTGTTGGCGCTGCACCCTCCAAATTTAGAGAGTGCGTAACAGCCGCGTCCCTCAGTATAGGCACCTCTTTACAGGACTGACCATCTTTATGAACAAATCCACAAGGGCCGTGACGAGGATTCGAACCTGCGTCCGGGAGCATCCCAGACACTGCCTTAATCGACTGAGCTACGACAGAGTAAAAGGGTTGAAACCGAAGTTCTACTGAACTTAATGGATCCCGTAGCCTCTCCGAGGCACAAACCAGAGGCCAGATTCACGAAAGCACTTACGCAAGCACTTACGAACCTATACATCTTTTCTCAATCTTTGGCGGCTTTGTTTCCAATTATTAAACAGTTAATGAGCTCCGAAGCACCAGGAGGCTGTTTATAACAATACCAACAGTTGAATAGAAAGTTTTCATGCTTGTAAACTGTTTAATAAATGTAACCAACGCCATTAAAGATTGAGGAAAGATGTACACGTACGTAAGTGCTTGCGTAAGTGCTTTCGTGAATCTGGCCCCAGGCTTTTACACAACCCACCCACCCTGCACCCGAGCTATGTCAATAGGCCGTTCTCCCTCTTCGCCCTTACATCATCACACACAGAAATCACACTAACGTGATGCATCAAATGAACAAATCCACAAGGGGGGATTTTTTTTTTTGAGCTACGACATGGTCAAAAGAGTTTGAAACCAGAAGTTGTACCTAACTTACTTGGATCCTGCAGCCTCTCCGAGACACAAACCAGGGTTTTACACAACTCCCCAACATAGTTGGGGAGTTGTGTAAAATCACACACCTCCCCTTAATCGACGTAGCTCAGTCGATTAAGGCAGCGTCTGGGATGATCTCGGACGTAGGTTCGAATCCTCGTCACGATCTTTGTGGATTTGTTCATTTGATACATCACGCTATTGTGATTTCTGTGTGTAATGATTTCGGGGCTTAGCGTCCCCGCGGCCTGTTCGAGGACCGGGATGCTTAATCCGAGGATCGCTTCATCGCCCTCAACCGTGGGCTCCACTGCTGCTCACATACCCGGCCTGGCCGCCATTATCCCAGCAAACACAACATAACTCTCCCTATTTTCCGCTTGTTACAACTTGTAATAAAGTTGTCACATCTTGGCATAACGTCTATATGACGTATTAGAACGTTGTTACAAATTGCTATATTGGTTGTTACAACTTGATATATTAGATGTTACAACTTGTTGGGTGTTAAAACTTGTTGGAACGTTGTGGCAACGTCGTAGTTTCGTCGTGTGTTTGGCGGGATAATACCTATAATACACCAAACAATTTAATACTTAAGGAACCTTGGCCCGTGCAACAAGGACATCACTTACTTAAATCGTGACGATCACTACAATCCGCAGTGATCACTTCACGATTTGTACTCTCATAAGTATAAAAATAATTTTATATAATAACAAATTGTTGATCCCGAACTAGCCAGTCACTTGTCGCGAGGCTGTGATATATTTGTGGTCACATTAAGTGTCACTTACCACTCTACAGCGCTCCTGGGCTACTAATATAATAATATCATTAGAGTTTAACAGCTAGACAGCTCACCAGGCAGGGTGCACGTAGGTCCGGTCTCCTAGAAAGATTGTTCCCATCAAATGTCCTGTCACTAAATGTAAATCACATACCCCCCCCCCCCACTGAGCACAAGGAAATCTGAGTAGCATTACAGGTTTGTTGATCACAGTGCCTCCCCCCCTCCATTAACAACATCCCTTGCACTGCCCGTTGACATTTACTTTATGCTCAGTGTCCCCCGGGGACAGGAATATAGCCTCACAAACAAAATACTTAGATCTAAACAAAATACTTAGGTCTATATCTCTGAAGGAGGTAAACTTGGAATGCCTCGTAACGCCACATTACATAAGGAAATCCTCTCTAGCCTCACTCCCACAAAACACAATAACAGCAGGGAAAGACTTGGCCAGTACATAAGAGACAATAACGACTTGTCTGGTGATAACAATCCCACCAGTCAACAAAACACCTCCGCCCTTGATCAGCCCCAGCTACAAACTGATATTTAGCGAGACAAGAAAATACATCTCAAAGAGATAGAGTAGCTTAGGCTATTTCTACCCCCCCCCCCCCCACACACACACTAACGACGTCCTCATGCTCCCACGGCCAGTCCAAATTTCATACAGTAACGTCTCTTATTGGTAATCATACAACCATCACCAATTTCTTACAATAAGACTCATTATATGATGTAACCTTCTGCATGGTTGTCTCTTAATTAAATAATTCACTCACTAACGGCTCTCAAAATCAGCCAGGAGCTTACATGATATTAATCAGTCATGCATCTGGCAGCATTGTGGTTCAACTGTTCCCAGACTTAATATATACACTTTATCTGTTTGCAATATATCATATTCCACTATCTTAGACCACACTGGTCATAACAGAAGGGCTCCTGCTTTAGTATTACTAGCAATGAAGGGCTCCTGCTTCAGGATAGCTAGCAGTGAAGCGCTACTGCTTCACTGCTAGCTATCACAGAAATGATCATGCTTCAGCATTATCAACAGTGAAAGTGAAGCGTTCCAGCTTGAGCATTACCAGAAGTAACGATGAAAGACTCCAACCTCAGCATTATTAGGAGCGAAGGTGAAAGGTTGCATCTTCAGCATTCCCAGCAGTGATGATCTTAATTGTTGACCTTAAGGACTTGGGTGAGGTGTACAGTGCCGAGCACGACGAAGGTAATGGTGTACCAACATGACCCATGACGATGTTAGCTACTGTTTCCGGCTGCTGATGGTTCACTTATATCAGGTTTTAATAGTATCTATATCCTTGTTTGTGGGCTTAGTCTACCTTGGTTGTGGCAAGGCAGTGAAGATGGGGAAGGGAGAAATGAGACCAAAACATATCGACTCTATAAGGAAAGGGCAACTACAAGAATCGGAGAAAGATATATGGGACTGGATATAATTCCAATACTAATACGAGAGGCACATATGAACAGGATAACATCAGCAGGATATGGCACGTTGGAAAATGTTAAAATGTCGTTTAGAAAAATCATGACTCTTTTCAAGGAAATGCGCACAACTTTTATTAGACTAATGCTGGAATATGCATCACCGGCCTGGAATTCGTACCTTGTGAAGCATAAAACTACTGGAAAAGTTCATATATTTGCACAAGATTAGTGCCAGAGGTAAGTGGGTTAAGTTATGAGGCTAAGTTAAGAAAATTGGGCCTCACAACCCGTGAAGGCAAAAGAAACAAAGGGGATATAGTCACAACAAAGATACCACGGAGGCAAGGACAGCTTCTTTAAATTGAGAGAAAGTAGGATGAGAGGTCATAAGTGAAGCTTGGAAGCAAATGAGTCGAAGAAATGTAAGGAAATGCTGGTACCCTCCCGCCAAACACACACCGAAACTACGACGTTGGTACAACGTTCGAACAAGTTTTAACACCTCCTAACCAGTTATAACAACCAATATAGCAAGTTGTATCAACGTTCTAATACGTCATAAACACTTTAAGCCAAGATGTACCAACTTTATTACAAGTTGTAACAAGCGGAAAATAGAGACAGTTTTGGTTTGTGTTTGCAGGGAGCTGTACGGGTGGTCAACAAGTGGAGTGAACTGCAAGTAGTTGTGGAAGTCACCTCCATCTACAACTTCAAGGAGCAAGAGTCTCACAGGAGAGGCTGAAGCAGCTGCCTTGTCAGGGAATGTGATGTTGTTCCCTGAGGGGTTGGACAAGTTTTTGTTGAGGTCTCAGACCTTGTGGTTAATTCATATACGCAATATCTGTTTGGTGGTGAAGGTGTGAGTTATGCATTCTTGATGCTGTAACATTGTGGTGCTTAAGTTTGAAAAGTATGGCTGCCTCAGTTCTCATAGTTGATTTGTTATTTAATTGACTTCATCCTTTAATCCAAAGTAAAGAAAAAGCGTCTGACTCTCAGGCCATGTGCGTGTGTGTGTATGTTCTTGGGCCCCGCCTTTCTAACCATCGTTTGTCTAATGTACTGAGTTCTGATTTAATTTACTCTCATATTTACTACTCACATTTATCTTCCACACATACATGCACATCCCCAGGATGCAACCCGTAGCAGCTGTTTAACCCCTTGTTACCTATTTATTGCTAGGTGAATAAAGGCATCGGGTGAAAAACCTGCTCATTTATTTCTGCTTCGGCCGGGAAACGAGTCCGGAGCCTTTTGACTACGACCCCGGAGAGTTGTCCTCTCAGCAGCGAGGACCTGTGTGTACTCACCTAGTTGTGCTTGCAGGGGGTCGATCCAGGCTCCAAGCCCCACCTTCCGAACGTTCGTAGAATAATGCATTAAAGCAAATATGACAATTTTTTGTTACCTCAGCAATATCCTGGACTATTTTTGGCAACCAAACCCAACTTCTATCTTCTGCTTTCATAACATTTATGCCATTATGGCCTACATGCAGCTGTTCCAAAATCTTACATCTTAGTTCCCCAGGCACCACCACTCTATTCCTATACAAGAGTATATCCTGGTGAATACTAAGGTCAGCCTTCACTGCAGCATACTCTGACAATAATAAGTTATCTTTCCAACCATATTTGACATACTTCATCAACAGATTTAATTTGGAATTTCTACCAGTTGCCTTCCTAATCGTCTGGAATGAAATATCCTCAAAAGACATAGATTCCACCAGGTTAACATACTCCACTGGAATACTGGAATTCAATTCTTCTGTCACAGGCAATCTACTTAATGCATCAGCTACTATAATATCCTTGCCTGGCTTAAACTCTAAATCATACTCAAACTGCGAGAGTAGTAATGCCCATCTTTGAATTCTAGCATTGGCATTAACTGGAATTTGTTTACCTCTGCCAAACAATCCTAGCAGGGGTTTATGGTCTGTTCTAGCAAGACATTTCCTACCCAGCAGAAAATACCTCAGTTTTTTTTACAGCATATACCAAAGCTAAGGCTTCTTTATCTAACTTACAATAATTCTGTTCTGCAGGAGATAATTTCTTGCCAGCAAAATATACTACTTTATCCTGACCATCGACTTCCTGTAATAATACACACCCCACTCCTACTGGGGAAGCATCTACCTCCAGTTTTAAAGGGAGTCTACCAGTAAAATTAGTGAGCACTGGAGAATTTATCAATTCCTGCTTAATATTCCTGAAGGCATTCTCCCCTCTTGCTGCCCACTTAAATCTAGCCCTTAAATCTTTAACAATTCATACAAGGGGTGCTAATTTTGTTGAAAAGTTTTTCACGAACTTAGAAAAATATGTGACCATCCCTACAAAAGACTGTACTTCCCCTAACTGATGTTGGGGCTGGGGCATCTACTATAGCAGCTACATTTTTGTGAGAAGGAGTAAAGCCCTTACCTGAAATATGGTTTCCCAGGTATTCAATGGCCTTGGTCTTCAATGTTGCTTTACTCTTATTAATCTTCACGTTGTGCTCTTGCAGGAGATTCAAAACCTGTTCTAATCTAGCATCATACTCTTCCTCATTCTCCCAGCATATAATAATGTCATCTAAAAAGCTAGCCACACCTTCAATGTTTACTAACAACTGGGACATGAATCTCTGAAAAATTGCTGGAGACGAGGATAGTGCAAAAGGAAGTCTTTTATACTTAAATAACCCCTTGTGGGTATTAATCACTAACAATTCCTGGTTCTCCTCCTCTACAGGAATTTGCAAGTAGGCATCTTTGTCAATCTTAGAAAAGATTGCCGCCTTGCAGACCACTGACAACAACTCATCTATCTTAGGTAAAGGGAACTTCTCACAGTGTATGCGGTTGTTTAATTCATTGAAATCTGCACAGATTCTCATGGATTTCCGATCTGCCTTCAACACTGGTACAATTGGGGCTGCCCACTCACTGTGTGTAATTGGCTCTAAGATGCCTTCTGCCACATGCCTTTCCCGGGCTGATTCTACCAGTTGCTTGAAATGAAACGGAACTGTTCTTGCATTGAAAAAATTTAGGTGAAGCCCCACTTTTCAGGTGATTTTTTGCCACCATGCTATTAATTGGCTTACCTGCCTCCACTGAATATTTATCTAACATATGTTCGGCACTTTTAATTGTTTTAACTATCGACAATTCATCTAGGCCCGCCAAGAAAATTCCCACCTTTTCCATGAGATCCTTACCACATACAAGGTAACAAAGCACGTCGTACATATTATAATAATGTATGCAGTGAAAGGATTCGCCCAAAGAATGTGTTATGTTTACCATATTTCTCTGGGTTTGAGAATATTGTCAAGGCCTTGAAACTTTTTAATATAGATGTAATGTTTAGCTACGAAAACACTGTTGGTAAGCTATTAGTTAGGAACAGCCCTCGTAGTGATAATTGCGTCATTTATAAAATACCTTGTAAGGAATGTAATAAGTTCTATGTCGGGCAAACATCTAAAGATTTAAAATGTAGAATATCGCAACATAAATACTCTGTAAGACATGGTCTAATGCTTTGTTTGTTCATTTGTCAGAAAAAGCTCACCAAATTGATTGGGAGAGTGCTTCTTCAATAACAAATTGTAAAAGCACCTATAACAGAAACATAATTGAATCTGCTTTGATACAGATCACCAAAGAAAGTAATTTGAATATTAGCAGTGGTCTATATAACTTAGATCCATTTCTAATAGATCAGCTAAAGGGCGATTTAAGTAGGATCATTGGAAAACATTTGTCTCACTAATTCATTGTATATATTTACCTCTTTATGTTATAATTACCTATGTATTGTGCTTGTATGTCTGCTGTATCAGATGGGCCAATTGGGTGCATCTGATGGGCCAATGGGCCGTCTGCGTTTTCCAAGTATTGTACCTCACCTCACTTCACCACTCTCTCCTGCCTATTTATACCCATCACTCGATCTGTGAAATCATTCCTTCTGAAGATGTATTTAATATACGAAAGTACTTAAGGAAATTCCTGTTTCATTTTCCTCCGTGGTCTGACATTGTCACATTCTTAATCACGTGTTTATTTTCGTGATATACACACACACACACATATATATATATATATATATATATATATATATATATATATATATATATATATATATATATATATATATATATAATATAATATAATATATATATAATATAATATATATATATATATATATATAATATATAATATATAAAATATAATACACATGAGAGGATGTGCAGTGACTTAATATCTAACATATTCACAGATTTGAGTAGGGGAACCGAGTGATGTCTGGGGCCAGAGTTGGATATTGTTTTATAGAATATGATCAGGTCTATGTTTTGGTCAGGAATAGTGCTTTTTATTCCTTTACGAATTATTTCCTTCATTATTCTTTCTTCTTTTTTATGTTCACTATGCATAGTTGATTTGTAATATAATTAAATATATATATTATATATATATAATATAAATATTATTTTTCCTTGTTTTCAGGTGTGTTGATGCCTCTGTATGAAATATTGTTCCAGTACACACTGAGTGGTTGGCTGTAAACACTTCCAAAGGACACCTGATCCACAGGGCTGTGATTTTCACGTCAGACTGCGTAAAGCGGCGTTTAAAGACTGTGGTCGACTAGAGCATCGTCCAAGGAGCCTGGTTAGAGATTGGGATGTGGGAACACTGATCGATCCTGATAGATATATCATGTTAACCTCAAGGTAGCACAATACCATGGGTCTGTGGAGTTTGATGAATGTTGAGGTGGTGGCAACGGTGATCCTTGTGGCAGCGTGGAGAGCTTGTGTTGCAACCTCTACCCAGACACATGCTGCCTTATCTACCCAATCACTTGCTTTTTCATCTACCGAGGTATTTGCTTCATCTACCCAGCCACCTACTGCCTCATCTACTGAGTCACTTGTTGCCTTATCTATTCTGGAACTTGTTGCCTCATCTACCCAGGCACATGCTGCCTCGCCAGTCACGTTGCCTCCTCAGAACACCGACTTTTTAAATTTCACACTTCGGAAATGTCGCTGTGAGAAAAATAATGTGCTGGATGGTTCTGTTTGTAGAAAAAAATCAACTGAAGTAGTCGTGTATAATCCAGCAAACAAAACATCAGTCTGGGTCAAGACAAGCGATTTTAGCAGCGTTCGCATAGAAGATGTTAAGTGTGGCAATGGCACCGAACGTGTGACCTTGAACATAGCTACAAACGATTTTGTTTTATTTGCTGGACAAATGGTTTGGGTAGATGGAAGTAAGGTTCTCGGAGAGTACTGTATCGAGCATTTGGTACGCGGTGAAGAACTACACCAAGTAGCTCATATTTGCCTGCC
The DNA here is from genome assembly GCF_040958095.1 of Procambarus clarkii. Lineage (NCBI taxonomy): Eukaryota > Metazoa > Arthropoda > Malacostraca > Decapoda > Cambaridae > Procambarus > Procambarus clarkii. The sequence continues at coordinate 19,559,910 of NC_091215.1, forward strand.
TCCTCCCCACGTACCTCAGTGCTGCCCCCCAGGACACCTCCTGGCTCCTGACGACTCTTGTGTCCCCAGCAGCAATCGGCACACCTTTGCGCCGCCGATATTATTTAACAACGATCTTGTGCCGTGGAAAGATGTAGATGGTAATGTTAAAAATGTTACATGTGATGGAATACCAGTTGTTCGCCGTCTATACCTTAATACTCAAGAAGGGGAGCTCATGTATAGCGTATCGGGGACATTGTTGAGATGGACGCCCTTATTCTGGCCTGATCAAAAACAATTTGAACAAAATTACTGTGTAGGTATGGAACTTGATAAAAACAATGATGCACAGTACATTGCCAAGTTCTGCTATGTAGATCTAGTTAAGCACCACCAGCTGACATGTAGTAACAATACTTGTGTTAGAAAATGCTGTGCCAAGAATGAAATTATATTGATCCCACAATGTATAATGGCAGCTCAGGTAGAAGAGATATGGGAACCTTCTTTCCATATCTTACAAGAAAAACTAACATCAGTTAAGTTAGCAGCAGAAAAGTGGACTTTGGTGACCGGGAATCCACTTTGTAGTACTTTTTATCAACTGGACCCACTCAGAATAGATGATGATAAATTCTACCTGTTAGAAAATGGCTCCCTCCATATTCCTAAGCACCAGACCAGCTACCCATCAACCCATTACTGCGTTGACTCTTTCCTGACTGAAAATGGTACGATTATGGAGGGCGCCATGTTGTGTACAAATGAAGACACCTGCTCCTGGAAGACGATTGTCGACGTAGTGTTGCTGGGAATATCGTGTGTGTTTCTAGCAATTACCCTTGGCGTGTATATGGGTGTGGCAGAGCTTAGAGACCGCACATACGGACGCTGTCTCATATCTATGGTGGCCGCCATGTTGTCCACGTACATCACCCTCATCATCAATAACCAAGTGAGGGAGCAGTCCGACACCCAGTGCATCATAAGAGGTAAGAAGAGTCTTCAACGTGACCTTCCTATTACTGCAAATTAGTTTGTTAATTTTGTCAGTGACAGAGCCATGATCTTTATGATTCCCAAACTATTGGAAAGAAGTTAGTTAGTTTAGTTCATTTATTATGCACCCCATACCCATCTTGTGGGCGGTAGTGGAAAAGGTTACAGAGGCACATAATGGGCTCAGGGACTGAACCTCACAATTCATTTAGCTAAGCAAGTTACAATCTTGATGAGCTAGTTACAAAATTCAATATAAGTCGTCACATCAACAATGGGTTCGAGATCGACCACAAGTACAATTTCTAAATTAAGCAACTGACATATGTGGAGAGCTAGTGTCACAATTGATATGTTTGTCCTACACACCGCCCCCCATCCAGTGGGCAGCGGTGGAGAGGTTACAATCACTTAGTTACTACCTACAGTTTGCAAACTGGGGATATTTGGCTGGAAGCTGTAGAAATGCATAGTTATATATATATGTATATATATGTATATATATATATATATATATATATATATATATATATATATATATATATATATATATATATATATATATATATGACCGAAAAAGTAAGATTAATAATTCTAACACGAATTTTCTCAATATTTCTTATGTTTCTTTTTACTGTCGATGGTAACTGAAAAATCAATTCTCCAAAATTCATTTTTATTTCTAGTCTGACGCTTGAACGCGTTTCGTAATAACTTATTACATTTTCAAAGACTTTAGTTTACACACACAACTGTAACCTGAAAACACTAAACAGAGTTTTACTTATGCTAACACTAAACAGCTTATATACTCGTACTTGGGTGAGGTGATATGTTGCAACAGTTTTTGGATGAGGTGAACAAACTTTTGACAAACACAAGATAGAACATGGAACAATGGGTATTAATTGGATATATGAGAGCATAAGAATGGAAGTAACTGCAAAGAGCCTATTGGCCCATACTTCCTCTTGGTGCTTCTATATTGGTACGGAGTCTTGAAGTGGGTAGAATATAGTTGTGCATTAATTGGCTGTTGATTGCTGGTGTTGACTTTTTGATGTGTAGTGCCTCGCAGATGTCAAGCCGCCTGCTATCGCTGTACCTATCGATGATTTCTGTGTTGTTTGTTAAGACTTCTCTGGTGATGGTCTGGTTGTGGGAAGAGATTATATGTTCCTTAATGGAGCCCTGTTGCTTATGCATTGTTAATCGCCTGGAAAGAGATGTTGTTGTAAATGAAGAACTGTAAATTAATGGTGTAACACTTGAATGGGTTGACCACTATCGGTACCTTGGCGTCACTGTCGGCTCTAACAAGGGGAAGAAAGAGGAGCTCAATCAACTCATAGGAACATGCAAAAGTCGACTCAGGGCACTGAAAGCTATGACCTGGATGGACATGGAGCCTCTATTGCCGTGCTTAAAATGATGTACACAGCCTATGTGCGCTCCGTTATAGACTATGCCGCACCAGTTCTGTACACCTCCCAAAGCGATATGAAAAGGCTTGAAAGCATTCAAAATGAAGCCATGACAATCATTCTTGGAGTTCCAAGAACTGCCAAAACGTCTAATCTACGAGAGGAGTTGTCCCTCCCCAGTGTTAAAAGCAGAAATAAGGAGCTGAATGCTAAGCTTGCAATTAGGATAACCAGAGATCCCCATATTGCTAAGAAAAAACTGAGTTCTGTGCTACTTTCAGGGGGAAACAGGAGAAGCAAAAAATGGCATCATAGATCAGTCTGCTACCTAGAAGAACTTCACCTGCTTGAGCAAGCCCGTGAGCTCCTGCCTGTAGAGAGGTTACCTCCCTGGGAGGATGACTCATGCAAGATTATCATCAATGAAATGGCAACGAAAAAATCCAACATGTTACCACAAGAAATGAGGCACAAGTATCTCGAGGAAATTTATAAAGAAGCCGGAGATGAACTAGATCAAATCTACACTGACGGGTCATCTAATCCTGTCAATGGCAGGGCTGGTGCAGCATGCACGGTAATCAAGGATAATACTTTCCAACGCAGAAATGAAGAAAAAGCGCGTATTGAGAACTATGCCTCTTCAACGCAAGCAGAGCTAACTGCCATTGTTATGGCGTTAAGGTTTCTTGAACGGAACACTAATGGTGTAGTGATTTGCACCGATTCAAAAACAGCACTGCAAAGCCTAAGTAAAAATCGGGCAGAAAATCTTGCAATAGTCGCTGAAATTAAGAGAGCTGTGAGAGTACTTACCAATCAGGGAAGAGTCGTCAAGTTTCTGTGGATCCCCTCCCATGGGATCCACAGAAATGGATCCACATTCCCACATATGGGATCCTCCCATATGTGGGAATGAACGAGCAGATGTGCTGGCTGCTGAAGGAGACCATATTGAATACTTCATACCCAAGACTCTACTACAAATTAGAGGTATTGTCAGGCAACATCACCGTGACAAGGTAACTGAGGAAAGGAGGATAGAAGCACAAACCAGTGAATCTGTACGCTGGTACAACATGGTTGCAGCTGGCAATCCCAATCATTATAGACGAATAGGAGGAGGACGCGGGAAAGAATCAGCAATAGCGAGAATCCGTCTGGGATATAAATATCCATGGAGATACGGAAAGGGAACGACTGTTGATAAGCGAAGTTGCAGAATTTGTGATGAGAGTGACGGACACCGCCTTGACCACTATCAACGTGAATGTAAACACCTGAGAGGCATTCGAAATATGTGTATAATACTGAACCCCACATTGTTTGAGTTAGGAAAACACTATTTGTCAAATACTGTATTGATACTGTTCTTAAAAGATTCCCCCATTTTGCACCCGCAAGATAACGTAAGCTTTTAAGGGTTGACAGTTTAGTTTAGTTCATTTATTATGCACCCCATACCCATCTTGTGGGCGGTAGTGGAAAGGGTTACAGAGGCACATAATGGGCTCAGGGACTGAACCTCACAATTCATTTAGCTAAGCAAGTTGCAATCTTGATGAGCTAGTTACAAAATTCAGTATAAGTCTTCACATCAACAATGAGTTCGAGATCGACCACAAGTACAGTTTCTAAATTAAGCAACTGACATATGTGGAGAGCTAGTGTCCCAATTTATATGTTTGTCCTGCACACCGCCCCCCATCCAGTGGGCAGTGGTGGAGAGGTTACTATCACTCTTAGTTACTACCTACAGTTAGCAAACTGGGGATATTTGGCTAAAATTTCTGGTAGCAGATCATTTTGAATGAAATATTGACACATCGTTGGTACATTGGTTATACCATTTATACCATTTCATGTGGTCTCCATCTCATGTTGGCCTCCGAATGCATGATAGAGCTGATAAGTTAGCCAAAGAATCTGCCTTTAAAGGAGACGTTGAGTGTAACCTTGGATTGTCAATGAACAATCTGAGAGCAGCAGTACACCGAGAACTTCAACAAGATCTTGTAGATCTGAGGCAAAGTGGAATCGACACCAGTAATTCCATCTAAGGGTTGACAGATGTCAATCTTCTTGTTTGAGGAGCTGTTCACTTGAGACAGTTAAGCAAGTCCCAGCTGTGTCTGGGTACAAGTGACAGGATGAACAACCCAGCGGGTTTTCTTCCTTTTGGGGAGTGTTGTTCATGCTGCTATGGCGGTATGTCCACTCACAAGTTGAGTGGCGCTGCCCAATAAACTCGCCCCTCGGGGCAAAATTAAAAAAATAAAATGTTGTTGTCTTGCCTATATACTGAGTTCTTTGGGGCTTACAGTCCCCAAGTGGGCATTTAAAGGCATAGACGACGTTGGTCTCCTTTAAGGCGTTCTGCTTTGTGTCTGGAGAGTTTTTCATGAGTAGGTTGGCCGTTTTTTTGGTTTTATAGTAAATCGTTAATAGTATCTTCTGATTTTAATAAATCAATCAATTTATTGATTTAATCAAATCAATCAATAAAATCGTCAATTGTATCTTCTGATTTTATAAAATCAGAAGATACAATTGACGATTTACTATAAAACCCAAAAAACGGCCACTCTACTCATGAAAAACTCTTAAGACACAAAGCAGAACGCCTTAAAGGAGACCAACGTCGTCTATGCCATCAAATGCCCACTTGGGGACTGTAAGCCCCAAAGAACTTAGTATATAGGCAAGGCAACAGCATCTCTTTCCATGCGATTAACAATGCATAAGCAACAGGGCTCCATTAAGGAACATATAATCTCTTCCCACAACCAGACCATCACCAGAGAAGTCTTAACAAACAACACAGAAATCATCGATAGGTACAGCGATAGCAGGCGGCTTGACATCTGCGAGGCACTACACATCAAAAAGTCAACACCAGCAATCAACAGCCAATTAATGCACAACTATATTCTACCCACTTCAAGACTCCGTACCAATACAGAAGCATCAAGAGGAAGTATGGGCCAATAGGCTCTTTGCAGTTACTTCCATTCTTATGCTCTCATATATCCAATTAATACCCATTGTTCCATGTTCTGTCTTGTGTTTGTCAAAAGTTTGTTCACCTCATCCAAAACTGTTGCAACATATCACCTCACCCAAGTACGAGTATATAAGCTGTTTAGTGTTAGCATAAGTAAATCTCTGTTTAGTGTTTTCAGGTTACAGTTGTGTGTGTAAACTAAACTAAAGTCTTTGAAAATGTAATAAGTTATTACGAAACGCGTTCAAGCGTCAGACTAGAAATAAAAATGAATTTTGGAGAATTGATTTTTCAGTTACCATTGACAGTAAAAAGAAACATAAGAAATATTGAGAAAATTCGTGTTAGAATTATGAATCTTACTTTTTCGGTCATATTTAACAACATATGTTTACAAGAAAGACTGCTACCAAAATATACTAATATATATATATATATATATATATATATATATATATATATATATATATATATATATATATATATATATATATATATATATATATATATATATATAGGAAACTATGAGGATGAAATTAGGTACTTTTTTATTTTACTTTTGAACAGGGCATGGGATAGTCAATTTTTTTAATTCATCAGGGTATTTGTATTTAGTGTTTGCACAGATTTAGTCTGCCTCTGGGGGTATCAGAGAGATATTCATTTCTGGTGAGGTGCTCATGGGTTCTATTACACCTATCAAGGAAAGGTTTCAGATCAAAATTAGTATTTAGGAACAAGGTTTTGTACATGTAGATAGCACATGAAAATGTGTGAAGTTTATGTTTAGCATGTTAAGGGACTTAAATAGAGGAGCTGGGTGCTGTCTGAAGATTGAGTTTGTTATAGTACTGATTGCAGATTTTTGCTGATTAAGACAAAATGATAATGTGTAGTGGGATAATACTTAAAACTAAATGAGATATGGTAAAATTTTCTTTCATTTCCTCACTCTTACTTTCTCTCACTTCCACACTCTGTTACCTACCCCCCCCCCCCTCTCTCTCTCTCTCTCTCTCCCAGACTCTTAAATTCTCTTTAATCCCACTCCGCTTTGATGCCAGCCCGTAAGTGGTAATATCTACCACTTAAAATGCCTGTGCCACCTCTTGGGTGGCTTAATCTTCATCATTCAATCAGTGCCAACTTCCCCATGACTACCTCAGGCCAATGTTTGTTTATTTTTGTATTCACACTAAATGTAAAGCCTTTTTATCGTGATTTTAGAACAAAATTAGTAATTCTGGAAATATTTTCTTCCCCTCAGCATTTATTGGTCATGTATGCAGTCTGGCGACGTTCTTCTGGCTCAACGTTATGTGTTATGATATGTGGTCAACACTCAGGTATGTCCTAGAGAGTTTTTTATCATATATTGACCGTATTTCATGTCATTCATGTATCCAGAGAGAATGAAATGGGGAAAGATATGCATATGAGTACGATTAATAATGGGGGACCTTTGACAACCTGCTAGCTTTGTGACCCTGTCGAGGCCACTAGAGATGGTGACCCTCATGTAAATTCAGGTTGTAATACTTCCCCAGGTGCGCTCTGTATTTGTTTCTATTGAGCCGCTTCAGCCACGCAAGGGTTTGGGGATCCTGTCCAGGAGAGATTTGCTTGGCCTTTGAGAATATTTTCCCCTCAATCTCACACCCGCAACACCCACCCCCTGCAGGGTGAGAGTAGGTTATCTTGAGATGATTTCGGGGCTTAGCGTCCCCACCGCCCGGTCCTCGACCAGGCCTCTTTTTTGTTACACACACCCCAGGTAGCAGCCTGTAGCAGCTGTTTAACTCCCAGGTACCTATTTACTGCTCGATGTACAGGAACATCAGAGTGAAAGAAACTCTGCCCATTTGTTACCCACTCCACCGGGGATCGAATTCGGAACTTCAGGACCACGAATCCCGAGCACTGTCCACTCAGCTGTCAGGCTCCTGTATGTCATAGAGAGTATGTTATAGAAATTAAAAAAAAAATCTTCAACTCATTTGTGTTCCTAGTTTTCACCTGTGTCCTCATTCTAATTTTATCATTTTAAAGAGGCTGTCCATGTTCCACTACCAGGTGTATGTTGTTGCTGTTGATTTAGGGGCGACGACGATCAAGGGATCGGATGCGCACTGGCTGCCTGATACCGGGAAATAACAGAGGGATGGGGTCCCTATTCTGTAGTCTCTTCAGGCCACAGACCCTACAATCTCTTCAGGGCACATACTGTACAGTCTCATCAGGCCACAAACAAGACAGATTAAGTGGAAGGTATGGTGAAGGATGTCATATCGGACGTCTTCATCTCTCGCACCTGCCCCGTCAACGAGGACAGGAACCGTGAGGCGGGGAATATTCTGCCTACGGACGGCACTCAATAGTCTGATGCGAGCGCTATGAAATCTTCGGCAGTGAAAAGGTGTTCCATTGTATCCTGGGTCGGACACCACTGGCAGTATGGGGAATCTACCAGCCGTAGAAGATACGGATGTGCAGCCAGGCAGGTGTGCCCAATCCGGAGACGAGTGATGGCCATGTCGAGGAGTCGAGAATGATGACGAGTCCATGGATGTGGGGAGGAGCCCTCCTGGAGACCTGCCAGAGAGGAGGACCTGAATGTTGGCGCCATCACTGCTTCCCAACTCGCGAGGCAAGCCGTCCGGAGTTGCAGAATTTCAGAAAGATTAAGAGGCACATATGTAGAGTCATGGAGACCATGCACCATCCTTGCTGCTGCATCGGCCGCCTCATTACCATTAAAACTGACATGCGATGAAACCCATTGGAAATAGATTGACCAACCCAGAGTACCAGAGTATGGCAACAGTTCTCCACGGATCTGTGACACAATATGACAATGGACTCATGGACGCTGAGATGATATTAGATGTAGGGCTGTAACTAAGTCCACATAGAAAACGACCACAGAGGGCCCTGAAACTTGTCGTAGTTGTAAGCCTAGTAAGATTGCAAACAGTTCCCGGCCAGGCACTAATGAGCATGGGAGAGCTTTCATGTCTGACAGAAGGAAAAAGGAGCAAAGTATGCTGCCGTAGATGTGGATGGTGACGGATCTTTGCGGGACCCATCCTTGTAAACCCCAAGTATCCAGGGTATAAGGAGGCTCATAGGTCTGCAAAAATTAAAGGGGCCCAGACCCTCTAAATCCCTCTTCCGACGAGGAGGCTTGGAAAAGTTCACAGAAACCCAAATGAGCTCTTCTGCCCATGGAGGCACCGGATGTTGACCGGTGCCAAGGGATGATGCCAAGGGGTGAGTACAGGGACGGGGAGGAAAAACTGTGAGTATGCATCCAAGTCCCGGACGACGAAAGGCAGCTGACGGCGCCTGGAGTGTCTGGCCGGCACATTTCACCAGTTAGCCTTGAGCTGGAGGCGAGTAAATGGATGGGTAGCAGGGAGATGCACTATCCATTGAAGCTGGTGGCAGAGGGCGAGAAGACGTTCAAAGCTCAGGGGCCATAACCCCGACTTGGCATGGAAAGAGAGAAGTGGCGAGGAGCGCATATTCCCTAGCGCTGAGTGAAGGGTACCATTTTGAATGGGATCCAGCCTTGCCAAGACCGATGATGCTGCTGATCCGTAGACTTCACTCGCATACATGATCTTGCTACGAATGAAGGCCTTATAGAGAGCTAGGAGCGATTTCCTTGAAGCCCCCCATGCCCCACCAGAGAGCTGTTTCATGATGTTTACATGACGAAGGCATAAGGCCCGAAGGTGATCCACATGATGCCTCCACGTCAGTCGAGGGCCATCTAGAACAACCCTCAGCCACCTGTGTCCTGTGGCGATTGGGAGACGACAGCCCCCGACAGTCACCACGGGCTGGTTTAGCTAACAGGTCCAGGTGAAGGTGATGACGCAACTTTTCCCCGGGTTAATAAATAGCCCCTTCCCCAGCACAATTGTAGAGAACACAGTCACGGCATCTTGCAGGGAACCTTGTACCTCCAGGAGTTGCACCATCCACCACGAGGGTTACGTCATTGGCACAAGCTAAAACCAGGACACCCCGGAATACCGGGAGATCAGACAGAAGAAGTGAGAATAATAGCGGGCTGAGAATTACTCCCTGGGGAACACCACGCGAGACAGGGTGGGACGTGGAGACAACACCAACCTCCACTTCGAATGAGCGGCCCTTACCTTGGAATGTTTCCGGGGCTTAGTGTCCTCGCGGTCCGGTCATTGATCAGGCCTCCTCGTTGCTGGACTGGTCAACCAGGCTGTTTGACGTGGCTGCTCGCAGCCTGACGTATGAATCATAGCCTGGTTGATCAGGTATCCTTTGGAGGTGCTTATCCAATTCTCTCTAGAACACTGTGAGGGGTCAGCCAGTTATGCCCCTTATGTGTAGTGGAAGTGTGTTGAACAGTCTCGGGCTTCCGATGTTGATAGTTTTCTCTCTCAGAGTACCTGTTGCACCTCTGCTTTTCAATGGGGGGTATTCTGCAAATCCTGCCATGCCTCCTGATCTCATGTGATGTTATTTCTGTGCAGGTTTCGGACCAGCCCCTCTAATATTTTCTACGCCTCGCCTCATGCAGGATGGCGTTCAATTCCCCGAAACTCCAAGTGGCTGGGCATCATTCCTTTCCCCTCGTCCCATCCCAAATCCTTATCCTGATCCCTTCCCAGTGCTATATAGTCGTAATGGCTTGGCGCTCTCCCCTGATAATTCCTTCCCTTCCCCTCCTGCCTGCGCTCAAGAGAATACAGATTTAGGCTCTTAAGTCGGTCCCGGTAGTTTAGATGTTTTACTGAGTGGATTCTAGCAGTAAAGGATCTTTGCACACACTCCAGGTCAGCAATTTCTCCAGCTTTGAAAGGGGCTGTCATTGAGCAGCAGTTCTCCACTCTAGAGAGCACTGCGTCTTGAAAAGTATCATCATCGGTTTAGCATTTCTAGTGTGAAAGGTTCTAGTTATCCAACCTGTCATTTTTCTTGCAGTTGTGATGACTTCTTTGTTATGTTCTTTGAAGGTAAGGTCTTCCGACATGAGTATGTTCCCAAATTCTTTCCATTGCCTTTTCGTTCTGTTATGATTTGACCGAGTTTTGTACTTGGTTTCCATTTTTATAATTTCATTTTTTCCGTAGCGCATGAGCTGAAACTTATCTTCGTTAAACACCATATTATTTTCAGTGGCCCATAGAAAGACCTGATTTACATCTGATTGGAGATTTGCCGTGTCCTCTATGTTGTCTACCCTCATAAAAATCCTAATGTTATCCGCAAAGGATGATACAGTAATATAGATTGTGTCCTTGTCTATGCCCGATATGAGAATGAGAAAAAGTACTGGAGCAAGCACAGTACCCTGGGGGACTGAGCTCTTCACGGTTGATGGGCTGGATTCTATTTTATTGACTATTACACATTGGGTTCTGTTGGTCAGGAAATTGTAGATCCATCTGCCTATTTTTCCGGTAATTCCTTTTGAACGCATTTTATGTGCAATAACACCATGGTCACATTTGTCGAAGGTTTTTGCAAAATCTGTGTAAATTACATCAGCGTTTTGATTGTCTACCATGGCATTTAATACCATGTCATAGTGGTCCAGCAACTGTGACAGGCAAGAGAGCCCTGTTCTGAAACCATGTTGTCCGGGGTTATGTAGATGCTGTGATTCCATATATTTTGTGATCTTACTTCTTAGCACACTCAAAGATTTTTATGATGTGCGATGTTAGTGCTATCGGTCTGTAATTTTTTGCCTCTGCCTTATTACCTTCTTTATGGAGTGGTGCTATCTCTGCTGTTTTTAGTATGTCAGGGATAACGCCAGTATCTAGGCTTTGTCTCCAAAGAATGTGAAGGGCCTGCGATAGTGTTTTTTACAGTTCTTGATGAATACGGAGTTCCAAGAATCAGGGCCTGGGGCAGAGTGCATAGGCATACTGTTTATGGCTTCTTCAAAATCCAGTGGGAATGTCTGATATATGATTTGATGTTGGTATCATATCCATGAAAAATTCATTTGGGTTATCAATCTTTAGTGTGTTTAGTGGCTTGCTGAAAACAGTCGTACTGCTTCCTCAATATCTCGCTCACTTCTTTGATCTCGAACCCATTGTTGATGTGACGATTTATATTGAATTTTGTAACTAGCTCATCAAGATTGTAACTTGCTTAGCTAAATTAGCCCAGTCTCCGTGGTGCAGTGGTAAGACACTCGCCTGGCGTTCCGCGAGCGCTATGTCATGGGTTCGTATCCTGGCCGGGGAGGATTTACTGGGCGCAATTCCTTAACTGTAGCCTCTGTTTAACGCAACAGTAAAATGTGTACTTGGTTGTAACAACGATTCTTCGCGGCAGGGGATCGTATTCCAGGGACCATAGGATTAAGGACTTGCCCGAAACGCTACGCGTACTAGTGGCTGTACAAGAATGTAACAACTCTTGTATATATCTCAAAAAAAAAAAAAAAAAAAAAAAAAAAAAAAAAAAAAAAAAAATGAATTGTGGGGTTCAGTCCCTGAGCCCATTATGTGCCTCTGTAACCCTTTCCACTACCGCCCACAAGATGGGTATGGGATGCATAATAAATGAACTAAACTAACTAACTTCTTTGTTGTCATCAGTGAAAGTTCCATCTCCCTTTCGCAGGGACCCGCTACTAGATGTGTTTTTTTTATCTTGATTTTGCATAAGAGAAAAAATATTTTGGATTTCTCTCTTTCACTGATGGCCTTTTGCTCTCTTTGCCTCTCCTGGGTTTTGTATGATTACCTGATACCTGGTTGATGGGGTTCTGGGAGTTCTTCTACTCCCCAAGCCCGGCCCGAGGCCAAGCTTGACTTGTGAGAGTTTGGTCCACCAGGCTGTTGCTTGGAGCGGCCCGCAGGCCCACATACCCACCACAGCCCGGTTGGTCCGGCACTCCTTGGAGGAAACAATCTAGTTTCCTCTTGAAGATGTCCACAGTTGTTCCGGCAATATTTCTTATGCTCAATTCTTCTTTTATTCTTCTTTTTCTTTGATTCTTTTAGCTTTAGTTCAATTGTTTCTATTTCTCTACCTAACCTTCTTTGCCGTTCTTGAGATAGGGTGCGACTCTCAAGTTGTTCCACGATTTGTTTTCTTCACCTATAGAGGGAACGACGTTCCCGTTCCAATCTGCATCTCTTCCTCTTTTTTTCTTAGGGATATACGGTTTGAGCATATTTCTAGTGCTACTGAGCTGATTTTTTCCAGGCAATGGAAAAGGTCCTGCCTGAAACGCTTTGCTTAATAGTGGCTTTAGGCATTGTATGTACTAGCTCTATCTATAAATCCATCAACTTTTGTATCTCACCTTGTATGTATGTACTTTACCTGAATAAATATTTGTATTTTGTATTTGTACTGGTTCAGGTTTTCATTTTCTCTCTGTTCTTCCCAGCTTATTTCTGTCAAGTCTTGATTTATTTGCTCCCAGTCTTTCTGTTTATTATTGAAGTTGAATTTGCTGAAATCTCCTCCATCGGGACTGGTTGTGATGGTCTATTCCCTATGCTTGTCAGAACTTCAGTTAAGTTGTGATCTGAGTAACAGGTATTTGTAATCATTATGTTCCTGATCTATTCATCATAATTGGTGAAAATGAGGTCCAGCGTGTTCTCCTTCCTAGTTTGTTCTACTACAAATACAAATACAAATATTTATTCAGGTAAAATACATACATACAGGGTGAGATACAAAAGTTGATGGATTTATGGATAGAGCTAGTACATACAATGCCTAAAGCCACTATTACACAAAGCGTTTCGGGCAGGAAAAACACTAAGACTAAAACTTAATACTAATTGAGATTAAAGTATAAATTATGTTGAGAAAAAATAAGAGAAAAAAATGAAAAAATGGGGGGGGGAAGGAAACATAGCAGAAAAAAAGCTAGAATACAATTTGTCAACAAACAGCATTGCTTAAAATCGTAGACATGGGTTCACATTTAGGGGTGAGGTAGGTTACATTGAGTTAATTAGGTAGCACTTAGTTTTTATCTTAAACTGGTTGGGAGAGGTACAGTCTTTAACATAATTGGGAATATAAGGTCATTCCATTTATTATTTGCTGGTTTAAGGCAAACCTGTTGCACATCCATAGCAGGTCATTTGCATGTGCCTGTTCATTTAGGCTACTCCCTGGTATTCTTTCTGATATAACTGTATTAGCTAGGTTCTTCCATTTCAGGTCCCGTAGGTTGAAGTCCCCAAGCAGAATGATGTTCGGGGGTGGATTTGTGAGGTTTTCCAAGCAGTGTTCTATTTTCATTAGTTGGTCTTTAAACTGCTGGTGATTTGCCTCCGGTGACTTATATACAAAGACAATAGCTACATTTAAGATCTCTATTTTGATTATCAACCCTGTAGATAGTTTTGGAACCACACCAACGTCGGACCCGAGAGACCTAGTCGAGCCAGGCTCTGAAGGACAGCAGAATGATAGAGTCAAATGCACATTTGATGTCGGAGAATGCTGCAAGGAGCACTCTTCTCCGGCGATAAGTGTCAATAATTTGATGTTCCAAGGAGAGGAGGCAGTCCGTCGTGCTTCTTCCCGGCCGAAATCCATTGATACCCTCAGGTAGGAGACCTGAGGTTTCCACCACCCATTGTAGTTGGGTGTGAACAAGGCATTCCATAAATTTCCTGAGACAGGGAAGCAGACTTACGGGCCGATATGAACACGGGACAGACGGATTCTTCCCAGACTTGGGCAATGGTAAAAGAATGGCTTATTTCCATGGGTCAGGGAAGACACCAGAGGACCAGCAGGCATTGTAGAAGTGAAGGAGGTGGGACTGAAAGATCCTTGGCGCCCTCCGAACAAATTCATATAGGACGCTGTCTATCCCTGGCATAGTGCCCCACCTAGATATTGACAGGGCCTCCTCAAGCTCAACAGATGTAAATGGATGATCCAGGTCCTGAGCTAGTCCTATACCCTGTCGGAAGCTCCAACGCATGGAGCCCGCAGAAAGGAGCGGGGAACAGTAAACATCCTCCAAGTGGTCAGCCAAAAGTTTGGCTATTTATACTTCCCCCAGGCCTCCATTACCATTGGGGTCTCCGAGTGGGATGGAAGGCGGGGAGTATCTCCCTGTCATCTTGCAAACAAAGGCCCAGGCTCCCGCAGAGGAGTCAAATCGGAGAGAAGCACAGTAATCAGCCCAGGCCTTGCGTTTGGCAAGGAGGACTGTTTGCCTACACCTGGCGTCCGCCCTCCTGAAGGTCTGTCGCTGCAATGGAGTAGGGTATCGCCGCCACGCATGTCGCCGGTTCAGTACAGCCTGCCAACATTCAGGAGTCCACCATGGTGCCCCACGGCGGGAAGGATTGGTGGTCTGGCCACTAGTCCTCCTGAAATGCCGAGAGCCTACACTGAAGAGGGACTCAGAGAGAGCATTGGCTGACCCATGCAGATCTGCCGTAACTGGGGGAAGGGTCGACCAGTCATCCGCCTTATAGCCAAGCCACCCCTCCTCTGAGAAGATCCACTTGGATCTTCAGGTGGTCAAAGCAGGACGAACAGTGCCCCCGAAGGAAATGATGATGGGTAGGTGATCATTACCAAAGTACGACTCGATCCATATCTGCACCATCGTGAAGAGGCCTCTTCCAAGGCAGAGATCGAGCATTGAAATATGGCCATTGAGCGGGTCTATCCGAGTTTCCAAACCTGGCGGCATCAGTAAGGAGAGGTCTGAGTGGCTCATTCTCCAACAGATGTTTGCATCTCTGGGACTTGCTGTCAATGTCCATGGCGCCTCCGCTCGGGGAGGCATCCAATAAGGAAGCTCCGGCTTCCCCAGGCGCTGTGAACCCCTGGGTAGTTGTAGTGAATACACACTGGTCCAAAGAAGCCAACTGAATTCAAAGATAAGCTCCGGATGATGTGTGGAAATTGAACGCTCCAGCCAGGAGCGTTCAATCTGCACACCAAGATGGCCGACCTTCGCGCAGAAACCACGCCTCCCACGTGTATATCTTGTGATCTTGTGTATACAATAGGGATCTTGTGTATACAATAGGGATCATATTCCTTCTGTTCCTTCTAATATAGGACTTATATAGGACTTTCTTTTTATCTCTTAATTTAGGTACTCAAGTCTTGTTGCAAACCTCTACACTCTTTCAATTTTAGCTGTGTTTATGAGGTTTATGAGGGATTCCATATTGGTGCTATGTATTCTATTATATTCTCACAGCTATAGTATCAGAGAGAATGTTCAAAGTTGGAGGCCAGGCGCTTGGGGTTAGCCTCACCCAACTTTTCATGGGGATGGTATGATCTGGGGTATGGGACAGACATAAGCTGGTCGGGGTCGGCCTAAGTTAAATGCTTAAAGGAATATTAGCATTTATAGACATCCTCGTTTGATTTGTCATGAAGTAAAATGCAAAATACGTATATGGTGTGATTCCCATAGTGTTTCAGTTTTTTTTGAGAGGCCTCATACAGTAGTTTCTGTACTAGTTAGTAATACACTTTCTGCTTGGAGCCCAGTCGGTTCCCTGAATCTATCCAACCTGATATGTGCTATATTAGTTTGGGGTGGGGACCTTATGCCAAACGGGGACCACAAGCCAGAACTTGGCCCCCGTCAGAGAGGCACAGGGAACAATGGCCTATGAGCATTTTACACTTAAACTATTGTATGTCATCATTGCCATCGTACCCAGAAAGGCAGGTAAATCAAAACAGACCACTGTCTGGTTAACCTGTGCAATCTACATCTTAAAAGATTAAAATAATTCGAACCCTAGAACAGGGAAGAAGGAAAACTGGGTCAACTCTAAGTGTATCCATGGTCATGAAGGCCGTGACGTGCAGAAAACAGCGGAGAGACACAACCGGACACAACACATGATGCACCCCTGGTCTAACCAACCAAGCATCAACAACCCAAGGACCCCTCTGGAAAGCAGCAATCTCATTCTTCGTCAGAAAAGGAGACAGCTGCAACCGAATAAACCTATCACCAGGATAAAAAAAAGCAGAAACCCTTGCGTTGGAGGAGAGCATGAAGCTTCTCGACCCGACCCCCAGAGGCCAAAACCAACAGGAAAAGAGTCTTGGAGAAATGAGCTTGAACTGAAGGAACCACTACAAACCGAGTAGAAGAGAGATAAGAGATCACCTGGTCCAAAGACCAGAACAGCTCAGACTGCACATGAGCAGGCTGGAGGTGAAAAAACGCACGAGATCAATGCCGAATGCA
Source organism: Procambarus clarkii (assembly GCF_040958095.1). Lineage (NCBI taxonomy): Eukaryota > Metazoa > Arthropoda > Malacostraca > Decapoda > Cambaridae > Procambarus > Procambarus clarkii. Next base: position 19,576,549 of record NC_091215.1, read on the forward strand.
AACTGCAGCGGCTCTGCCAGTGCCACACAATACGAGGCGGCAGTATTTGGCATAAGATAACGGTCTTGAAACAATCATGAGAGAAAGGATAGGACAACCCTATCGGAAACCGAAGTCAACCTACGAAGGGACCAAAAAAACCCAGAAAGACTGCCAAGAAACTTCATAATACCACCGAGACAAAGCATGCAGGTGTAACACCATCAATGAAGCCACCTGCTCACCATACAAGTGGTGATAGACTCGAGTCAGAAAGACCAGAAGCGAAGACTCGAGGAGATGATCGAATCAGCCACATAATGGTCCGGGCCGATCTGCTGAAAGAGGCGGAGCCACGGGAGAACCCGCGAGTTCGGACACAGGGCAAGCAGCGCCTGAAACCAAGACTGGGCTGGCCACCAAGGAGCCAGGAGGACTACTCTTCCCTGGTAAGTCTCCAAGCGAAGCTAGGACCTGGGGCAACATCTGAACTGGGGGGGGGTGGGAAGATGTACCGGTAACCCCTTCTCGACCAATCGTGCTGCAAGGCATCGACCCCAATGGCCTCGCAGTCGGGAAAGGGCGCCATGTACAATGGGAGATGCCTTGACCACGCCGACACAAAGAGGTCCACCTCCGGGTGCCTGTACATCCAGCAGAGCCAATTGAATGAGTCGGCGTTGACGGGTCCATTCCGTGGACAGGGGAATGAACAGTGACAGGTCGTCCGTCAGGATGTTGGACACCCCCTGAACGTGAACGGCCAGGAGAGTCAAACCCGGAGAACTCGGCAGACGAGTCTCACAAAGCAACCAGCCCCAAAGAGCCAAGAATCGCAATGAACCCCTGTGGTTCAGGCCATGAATCACCGGGGAGCAATCCAAATGGAGCCAGATCGCCAATCCGCGAGCAACTCGTACCCTCCGAAGCAACATCCACACTGCCGCAAACACCCGCTACCTACACTCTCTTCCTCCTGCAGCACTGCTCTGGTTGCAGACCAACCTTCAGCTGTTTTTGAGGGAGACCAAACAAACTTTTGAGGGAGACCCATCACTCAGCAGTTGCTCGAGCAGCTGTGTGGGAGCCTGTAGTTTGCCTTGTTGGTTTATCCGCTGGGTAGGGTTTGGCTTCGGGGGCTGTTCTGGTAGCTTCGGGACAGCTTCTTTCATCGCTCTCACGATTGCAGGGGTTGTTCCCCGGTGTCCTTGTGTTGGTTGCTGTGTCACCAGCATTCTCTTCAGGTTTTTCGGGGTTTAGTGCCATGGTACCTTTCTCTTCCCTCGACCGATGTGTTCATGGATGCCTTTTCTCATGGTTGGGGCTTTGTGACCAGTGTTCACCAGTCTGGCCAGGGGCATTGGGGGCTGTCCTTACGTCGGGCTCACAACGCAGTATGGGAGTTTGCGGCGGTGTGGCAGGTGCTGGAGAGGATCCGACTCCATTCGGACTGCTCCCCCATGGTTCGTTGTCTTAACTGAGGCGGGGGTCTCTATGGTCCGTGGCTATTTGGGGCTGGTCGATTCTGGTGGCTTTTCTGCTGAGTTCTTTTGGTTTAGCTCTCTGGCGCTGTTCACATTCAGGGAGTGTCCAATGTTCTGGCAAATGGTTTGTGGAGTTTCAACTCCTCTTTGTGGGAGTGGACAGTCAATGCCGGCTCCTTCCTGTGGCTTTGCTGGATGTACGGGCACCCGGGAGTTGACCTCTTCACATCGGCGTGTTCTCGGCATCTACCATTGTATGTGGTGTCGTCCGTATAGGTTAAGTAATATGCAACCCATTCTCGCACTTGCTTCTAGTCAATATTGGCTTATTTAATAAGTGCATATGTGACATACTAATTGATTGTGAATATTTTAGTTTAACTTGAAAAGCTTCATAGAAAGCACCGACCTCACCTAACCTTCTTAGTATGTTAAGATAAGCATCTTATTGCTTCTTATTTACAATTATTACTTAACCTATCAACGGTATAGGTTAAGTAATAATTTTAATTAAGAAGCAATAAGATGCTTAATACAATTATTACTTAACCTATCAACTGTATAGGTTAAGTAATAATTGTAATTAAGAAGCAATAAGATGCTTATCTTAACATACTAAGAAGGTTAGGTGAGGTCGGTGATTTCTATGAAGCTTTTCAAGGTAAACTAAAATATTCACAATCAATTAGTATGTCACATATGCACTTATTAAATAAGCCAATATTGACTTTAAGCAAGTGCGAGAACGGGTTGGCCGTTCCCTGACGGAGAGGCCATCGGGGTAGATGCTTTTCGGCAGGACTGGTCAAGGTGGGGGTTTCTGTACCTCTTTCCGCCGGTCCAGCTGTTGCTCCAGGTCCTAGCTCGCTTGGAATCCTATTGAGGGAGGGTGCTACTCCTGGCTCCAGGGTAGCACTCCGAGCTTTGATTTCAGGTACTGCTTGCTCGGTGTCCGAACCTGGGTATTTTTCCACGGCTCCATCTTTTTCAGCAGATCAGGCAGTGAGGTACCTTGCTGGTTTGCCTTACTGCTCCACTTTACATGTCTGTTCTTTCTGAAGCATATGTATTGCCATTTGTATGGTGATCAGATGGCATCCCACCTGCGGTCGTCTTCACAGCGGCTGTATGGAGTTTCTTGGTGGTCGTTTTGTCAATTTTTTCTCTTCATCAATTTTTGTCAATTTTGGACCAGGTTGTTTCATCCTTTCTCTCTCTTGGCTTTTTCTGGATTGCCATTGCATGCTTGATACTGTCGCTTCTTATCGTGCGGCATTGGCAGAGCTGCTGCAGCTTGCGTTCTAGGTGGACGTTACTTCCGCTTCATTGCACAAAGCTTTCTCGTTCGTTTTTTCACATCCAGCCAGCTCATGCGCTGTGCCAAAGCTGTAAATATCAAAACTCGGCTAAATTTTAAAGTCCAATTGGAAAAGATCATCAAGGCAAATGGGGGGACCTTTGATGAGGACCCCCAGCTTCCTGTCATCGTCAAGGCCACTAACTAGTGTTAATGGCCTTCAGGTAATTTCAGGTAAATTGTGGGGACAGGAATTACACATAGAGTACTAATGATGTGAATATTAAGCAAAGTGTTTTGGGCAATTATGTTTTATAACCTATTATATTTAGAAATCAATAAATTTGTGCTTTCACTACACTTGCCTCTGTGCACCCATGAAAATCAAATACTGTACTAAGAGTGGATTCTTGTTTCAGGTCATCCCAACAGAAACATCACAGTAAAAAGGTGTTCATGATGTACAGCTTGTATGCTTGGGGTTGTCCCCTGGTGGTGGGTGTGATTGCCCTCATCATTGACAACTTTGGGAGTCCCAATCTCATAAGACCTGACTTTACAGGTGGTACTTGCTGGTTTCATGGTGAGTTCCAGGTTTTGTATTTTTATAGTTAAATGCAAATGGTTTTATATGTATTTCTTATATTTGAAAATAATTTTTGTTATTGAATTGTAAAGTATTACTTCTGATAATATCAGTATTATTATTTATACAGTATTACTGTTGCAGTGCATTTAAGTTATTATTATTATTATTATTTATTTATTTATTTATTTATATACAATAAGATACATTGGGTTGTGAGAGTACATAACATTGGTGTTTGTGCATTATATTCTTGCAAAGCCGCTAACTCGGGGTATATTATATACAGTTTATTACATTCAGGTGTATTTGGTTTATTAGTATTAAAAATTATGGAAAGTTCATTGGCCTATATAGAAAAGAAACTAAACATCAGTACACACATTTAACACATATCCAAAAAAATCTCAAAAACTGTTAGTACACTTTCTAAAATCAAATATGTACTATTTTTCCCCACTCTTCTGTCCTTTCACTATACTACTCGCTAATCTATACCTATCTTACAAACGGTTCAGTATCTGTTTATGGGGTTCAACCACTATAAATTACCTCAAAACTATCATCATCCAGCAAAAATCTGTTATCAGAACTACTGTACAATAAACTGTCTTCAGACAACACATCGCCCCTCTCTTTAAATCCCTAAACATGCTAAACGTACTCTCTATCCACACATTCTTTTGTGCTATTTACATGTACAAAACCTTGTTCCTAAATATTAATCCTGATTTGAAACTCTTCTTTGATAGATGTAATAAAACAGGTAGTCCTCCTAAGGTTTCCCAACATCAAGAAAACAGTAAAAAAAAAAGTGACCTCTCCCAACCTACCAGAGAACCCAAAACAGAAAATGGGACAGTACGTAACTTTCACAAGCTGCTTCCATTATCTGGTACGACAATTTTTGGCCTTACATAATGCATACGAGCAAAAAGCGACCATCTTTGTATGGGGACAGGTTGAATAGAACCTATGAGCACCACACAAGAAATAAATCTCTCTCTGATATTGATAAGTCAGATTAAATCTGTGCAAACACTCCATGCAAATAAAAAGACCCAGTCTATGGAACTCGCTCCCAAATGAATGAAAAAAAAATTCCAACCTGTGCTTTATTCTAAAGTAAAACCCAAAAATACCTAATTTAATCCTCATAGTTTCCCGCTCCAAACTCACATTGTATCTCATGCTGCTCGCTACCCCAATTTTAATACTTATGACATGCAACCTTACTAGTATAATCAATGCTATCAATTTATATTGTAGTTATTATGTTGAACTCAAATTCTGATACAAAATTCCTATTAATACCTTTACTTTTATTAGATTAAGGATCTGCCTGAAATGATATGGGTGGTAGTATTATTGGTTTGTAATTGTCTGTCAGCTGCATCGCATCCTTTATGAGCTGGAGTTACTCTTGCTTTTTTTTAAGGATATCAGGAAAAGTATGACACTCCAGAGATTTGTTGAATAGCAGAGCTATGGGTGGTGCAATGGCATGAGCAGCACTTTTATTTACCATAGTTGATATTTCACTAATGGTCCCAGCTTTGGTTGTGAGTGAATTATGGCTGTCTGTCAGGCTGACTGGCAAGAGGAATAAAGTGTTAGGATAGATGCCGGTGAGATATGTGCCTGGGTTTCTGGGATTTTTCTGGCAAGGTTAGCACCAGGGGAGCCGGTCGGCCGAGCGGACAGCACACTGGACTTGTGATCCTGTGGTCCTGGGTTCGATCCCAGGCGCCGGCGAGAAACAATGGGCAGAGTTTCTTTCACCCTATGTCCCTGTTACCTAGCAGTAAAATAGGTACCTGGGTGTTAGTCAGCTGTCACGGGCTGCTTACTGGGGGTGGAGGCCTGGTCGAGGACCGGGCCGCGGGGACACTAAAGCCCCGAAATCATCTCAAGATAACCTCAAGATAACCAATTGATGACAAGAAGCTATTGAATTCAGTTGCTGTTTCTAAGTCTGTTGCAAGTGTGTAACTATCTTTTGAGAGTTTTACCTGCTGCTTGTTATGTGATTGTTGTTTAGATCCTGTGATGTTAGTGATGGCTTTTCATATCCTTTTCATATTTCCTTTTGCTTCTTTGAATCTACTCTCATAAAAGGAAAGTTTAGCTCTTCTTATTATACTGGTAAGTATTGATGAGTATCTTTTAACTAGTTCTTTTGAAACTAGGCCTATGTTATTTTTCATATTATTTTTTGTTAATTGCTTTAAGTATGCCACGTGTGAGCCAGAAGTTGTTTATTCTTTTGGCAGTTATTTGCTTGGTGAGGAGAGGACAGTGTGTTTTGTAGAGGCTTAGAGTTTTGGAGAGGAAGATGTTGGTTAATAAATTTGCCCTGTGCATTATTGAATTCAGATTCCCAGTATATATTGTGAAGTGCATTTATGAGATTGCCTGTTGCTGGTTTGCTGTGTCGTTTGAAGGTTAATTTCTTGGTATCTTGACATTTCATGGCAAAAAGGTCTTTCTATAATTATTATTAAATATATAATACAAACATTAATGTATTTTCAACATAGAAGTTTTGGTTCATTACAGGTAATGCAGAATACTGGCTCTACCTCTCTGGTATAATCTTTCTTCTGGTTATGGTCAACTTATTCTTTTTTGTGCACGTAGCAGTGACACTTGCACGGGACTTCAAACAGAGAAAAACAACATTTGACAACAACACAAGCCACAGCAGTAATTCAACTAAAACTAAAAGCCAGTAAGTTTGCCCCAAGTAAAGTGTGTGTTTTATTAGTTTGGGTTAACATCTTTTCTCACATTAACTGCAAATACTGATAATAACAGCAACTCACTTATGTACTAATGCAAAAAAAAAAAAAACACATGTGTTGTATGGTAATTAAACTATTGTTTTGAGTTTAGTTTGAAATATGTAGCCTATATTTTTAACTGAAATGTGATAAGAAGTGTCAAAACCTTTATGGGCAGAATGAATGAATCAATTTCCTCCACAGCCAGCTGAAACACTGAACACACTATAGTCCCAGTGCATAGCCATACTGCTTCTTCACACACACTTTAAAATTACATTAAAAAAAAAAGCCAAATATCTATATATATATATTCTGCTCTTTCCTTTGTATGAATCTTATACTAGTGGAGTCTTAAAATGACCTAATTGATGAATTACCAAAAATAAAAAATATTTGTTCCATAGTCTTTGAAAACCGAACATTGATAAGCAATTTAGTGCATTTCTTTGGCATAGCGTCTAGCGTTCCTAGACTGTGCCAAGCTTGTGTGGAGTTAGGCTTTTCTTGGTTCTTGGCTACTTCTTCCCTTTTCACCTGGCAAGACCACTTTTGTGTTTGATGTGGTTAGATAGCACAGCAAGAACTAAGGAAACCTACCAAAAAGAGGCATTTCATTACATTCAATGCTGAATGTCTGGGAGGGGCCGCCCTTGGTAGCTCCTTGAGCTGTTTCATCACATACAGCAACACATATGGGCATAAGGGAGAAAGTAGCAAGGAACCCCAGAAAAGGGAGAACAGTGCCGGTTCACTTCACCCAATGCCATGCAAGCCTGAGGTGGTCTAGAAATTGTCAGTAAACAAAGGCAAGCCGCTCCAACCAGATAAAGCAAGTGATACAATCTCAACCGAACCAACTAAGAATCAGCAACCAACAGACCCCTTCAGAACCCAGCCACATATATTTAGCCAGAAAAGAAGGCAGCTATAAATGAAGAAACTTTCCATCTGGCACTGAATCACAAAACCATGGCTTCTGATTGAGAGCATAAAGCTTTCCAATCTGATATGAGAAGTGAGAACCAGAAAAAACAGCGTTGAATGTAATGAAACTCCATTTTCTGGGTGAGACCCGGAGACTCCCCAGAACCATACTGGACTGATGTGTATATATTTAACCATAGTAGCGGTTAATCGATGGAGTTCTTAACCTACCGGGCACTACAAGCCAGAACCTGGCCCCCATCATAGAGGCACAAGGAGCAATGGCCTATAAACACCCCTGTGTAGTTGGAAGCAGTCTATATCTGTCATCTACCAGGTCAGGCACCCAGAAAGGTAGGAATTCCAAAACAAACTACAGATGGTGAAAAAATTTTAACTGAAAGAGTAACGAGCAAGCAGAATTCTCCAGTCAGAAAACAAGCAAACAAGCATGATGTCACCACAGCCGCTGCGCCTCTGTCTGCGCAACTTTCCCCTCCCTGGGAGGGGGAAGGTCCCAGACCTCCCACACAGACTACCCAACCCCAGTTCAGTGGCTAAATATCAAAATCGTGAAGAAAACACCCACCAGAGGGAGGGAGGGATGCAAGAGAGCCTCCGAGTCTCACCCTGAAAATGGCGTTTCATTACATTCAACACTGGTTTTCTGTGGAGAGCCCGTTCGGCTCCCTAGAGCTACCAAACCAAATATAAAGTAACAAAGGGACTTACTCAGGAGGCGGCTGTCACTCACTCCTCAACTCGAAGTAGAGACAACTGGCTGCAACCTGCGACCCAAGGCTACATATGCCCGAGAAGGGCCAGGAACATTAATGAGGTACCGTGCAATCAGAACCCTGTTCAACCTCCAAAAGCTGTGCCCTAATGTCAGCCCAGGACATATTACCAAAAACAGCAGCCAAAGCAGCGAACTTACATACGTCGTGAGCATGGGGATAGATCGCAGGCTGGCTAAACCTAATAACCCTGCGGATAACCTGGGAGACCTACTCCCAGGAACATGGAAGAAGGAAAACCAGGTCAACCCAAAGTGTGTCCCCTGCCACAGAGGCTGTGGCACGGAAATAACAGCAAAGAGCCGCAACCAGACACAGACCATGATGCACTTCCGACCGAACCAACCAAGCATCAACAACCCAAGGGGCCCCTCTGGAAAGCAGCAGTCTCATTCTTCGCCAGAAAAGGAGACGGCTGCAAATGAACAAACCGACCACCACGAATGAAAGAGCAGAAACCCCTGCACAGGAGAGCATGAAGCTCTCTGACCCACCCTCCCCCAGAGAAAAAAAGAAAATTTGAATATCGCATTTTCTCATGCTTTACTCGGGTCGTGGTGACCCGTTTGCATCTGTTTAGGGGTTCAGGTTCTGGATTACCTCGACCTCTTAACCATTTCTTTGCCAACAAGAAAAAGAGCCTTATAAAAGCATTCCTGAACCAAAGGTGCCACCACAAACCAAGGAGAAGAGAGAAAAGAGAGCACCCGGTCCAAAGACCAGGATGGCTTAGGAAGCACATAAGCAGGCCGGAGGTGAAACTACGCCTGAGAACGCATACGAAAAGAAGCAGAAGTGACATCCACCCTGAACAGAAGCTAAAGCGGCTCCGCCAGCACTGCATGATACGAGGTGACAGTATTCAGCATAAGATGACAGTCCTGGACAATCAAGAGAGAGAAAGGATAAAACCCGATCAGAAATCAGACAAGCTGTGAAGAGACAAAAAGTGCGAAAGGACCACCAGGAAACTTCATATTGCCACTGAGACGAAACCCACAGGTGGGACACAATCAGCGAAGCCACCTGATCACCATGCAAGTGGTGATAAAGCTGTGTCAAAAAGACTAGATGTGAAAATCAGAGGAGAAGATCAAACCAGCCACGTACCGGACTGGACCAATCTACTGAAAGAGGCGGAGACGCTCAGGTCCGGACACCAAGCAAGCAGCGCCTGAAACCAGGGCTAAGCTGGCCACCAAGGAGCCAACAGGACACTCTTCCCTAGTGAGTCTCCATGAAAGCCAGGACTTGGAGCATCAATTGAACAGGGGGGGAAGAGGTACAGGTAACCCCACCTTGACCAGTCCACCCGAAAGGCATCGACCCCAATAGCCTCGAACCCCAAAAAAAACGAAGAAGCAGCCAGCGACGCAGCAGCCGAAGCTAGTGATTGCAAGAACGGCGGAACGGATGTCTCCGAAGGAACCAGAATAGCTGCCGAAGCCAGATCAGACCCGACGGGTAGACCAGCACTTCGAAGTTCAGAATCCCACACAGCTGCTCGAACAACCGACGAGTGACCCTGGTGCCCTCCAAAAACAGCCAAAAGCAGGACTACAGCCACAGCAATGCTGCTGGAGGGAGAGACAAGGAAGTGGTTCCGAGAGTCCTATACAAGACCCAGACAAATTTGAACCTGAGAAGGAACCAAATGGGTCTTCCTCCAATTCACTAAGAACCCAAACCTAATGAGCTGGGAAAGCACCAAATCCCTGGTGAGCAGACACATGAACCGGCTGGAAGCCCAGACCAGCCAGTCGTCGAGATTAGCCAGAACCCGAACCCCCTAACAGACACAAATGAGTCACCACAACCCGGGTAAGGTGTGTGAAAATGCAAGGTGCCAGATTCAAGCCAAATGGAAGACAACGAAAGCAGTAAGCTCTCCGTCCTACTACAAAATAGAGCCAGTCCCTGAACCCCGGATGAATCGGGACGTGCCAATACGCGTCACGGAGGTCCAGGGACACCATCCAAGTGCCCAGCTCCAAAAGCAGCCGGACCTAGGACAGAGTAGTCATCCAAAAGGAGGGGCAAAAGACCCAGGGGTTCAGATGGGACAAGTCCAGAATGAATTGTGTTATCACCCCCGCTCTTGAAATAAGCTTGCGTCTGACACAGGATTAACTTTTTACCCAGGCCTATCATACTTCAGTTAGATCCTGGGTATGATCCTAAGACCCCTGTGATATAAAAATACAGGCACTGGTAATTTACTGAGGGAGGGACACAAACACAAGTACAAACTTATAATATTAGAACTTAAGAATTATTATATACAAAAATCTCCACTGGGCAACTATTTAAATCTACAATACTGTATGATATAATTCACTGTGTGGCTTGTTATAGTATCTTGTCTACTCAGATATTATCAAATAAGAACAGAACAAAAGACTTTATTTATTTATTTATTTATTTATTTATTTATTTATTTATTTATTTATTTATTTATTTATTTATTTATTTATTTATATACAAGAAGGAACATTGGGATTGTGAAGATACATAGCATAGTAATTACATTTATGTAAAGCCACTAGTACGCACAGCGTTTTGGGCATGTCCTTAATCTAAGAAAATTTTAAGTAGGTAAATACTAGCAAAATTTATAAAAATGATCACAAGTACATAGCAAGAAAAAAATAAAAGATGAGAGAAATTTGTAGGTATATTAAAGCACATAGGTAGCTCAGATTGATTGCAATGACATCTTGAATGGTAGTTTAACAAAAATTAGTAGGCACAATATAGCATATGGCTAGCACATAAAAGAAGACAGCAATGAACACAATGATAAAGTTGTTTGGATTAAGTACATAAAGATTGGGAGATTGGGTAACACTAGATACAGAGTAAATTTAAAGCTCAGTGTAGTAAACTACGAAGATGAAATTAGGTACTTTTGTTTTTGTTTTTGAATGAGGCAAAAGTTTGACAGCTTTTCAATTCACTAGGGAGTGAGTTCCATAGACTGGGTCCATTTATTTGCATAGAGTGTTTACACAGATTAAGTTTGACCCTGGGGGATATCAAAGAGATATTTATTTCTGGTGTGGTGATAATGGGTCCTATTACATCTGTCCAGGGAGAGTTTCAGAGCATGGTTTGCATTTAAGAACAGGGTTTTGTAAATGTAGTTGACACGAGAGAATGTGTGGAGGGAGTTAATATTTAGCATGTTAAGGGATTTAAACAAGGGAGCTGAGTGTTGTCTGAAAGCAGAGTTTGTTATTATTCTGATAGCAGATTTTTGCTGGGTGATGATGGGCTTGAGGTGGTTTGCAGTGGTTGACCCCCATGCACATACTGTATACCATAATTAAGATAGGGATAGATTAGTGCATAATATAGTGAGAGGAGAGCAGAGTTAGGAACATAATATCTGATTTTGGTGAGTATACCAACTGTTTTAGAGACTTTCTTAGTTATGTGTTGAATGTGGGTGCTGAAGTTGAGTCTCTTGTCTAGGAATAGGCCAAGAAACTTGCCATCATTTTTATTACTGATGTTAATGTTGTCTATCTGTAGCTGAACTGCATTCAATGATTTACTTCCAAATAAGATGTAGTAGGTTTTCTCTATGTTTAGTGTTAGTTTGTTAGTTGACATCCATAATTGGACTTTTTTTAATTCATTATTCCCAACATTATTTAATGTATGTGAGTTGGAGTCTGAATAGATGAGGGTAGTATCATCAGCAAACAATATAGGTTTAAGAATATTAGAGACATTAGGCAGATCATTGATATATATAAGAAATAGAAGAGGTCCCAAGATGCTGCCCTGTGGCACTCCAATGATTATTGGTAGAGTGGAAGAGGTTGTATCATTGATGGCTACACATTGGTGTCTGTCACTAAGATAGGATCAGATATAGTCCAGGGCAAGGCCTTGGATTCCATAATGCTGGAGTTTAAGTAAGAGGTAGTTGTGATTAACAGTATCAAAGGCTTTTCTTAGGTCAATGAAGAGTCCAATCAGAAACTCATTTTTGTCAAGGGCTGAGTAGATTATGTCAAGGAGACTAATGATTGCATCATTGGTGCTCTTTTGGGACCAGAAGCCAAACTGGCAGGGGCTGAGTATGTCAATTTTTACGAGTTAGGAATAGAGCTGTTTGTAGATAATTTTTTCAAATATTTTTTATTTGAATGGGTAGGGTTGATATTGGTCTATAATTGTTTATGTCCGCCGGATTGCCTCCTACATTTGCTACACCTACATTCCGGATTGTCCGCCTACTATTGCCTCCTGGACTACAGTGACTTAACTAATAAAAGAACATTCTAGTTCCATTTCCTCACAGCTACTGACATGATCTCCACATGCAAGCCTCTGGGACACACTCCCACAGAGTTACCAAATGTCTGATAAAACTTTTAACTAACCCAAAACATTCAGAAGTAACCACTTTCAGACAGATGTAATCATACTTCAGTATTATAATATTATGTACTTTCTGGAGTGATATTAACCCCTAATATAAAGTTAACTAAGAAATATAACAGCAGTCTCAAAAATACACAAACTGGCAACACTTTAACCAACCGACTGACACACTCTCCTCTCCTCACACGAATGATACATGTCCTAGACCCCGTTCACTCAACAGGCAAGCTCGTGATCACTCTCATACAATGGAATACAATATACAATACTGCCACACCCTATCATAAAGCACAATATGGCAGCCATATCAATATATTTATTTAGTTATATACAAGAAAGTACATTGAGGGGGTTAAGAGAACAAAGGAATGATGTTGATTTTATAATCTTGTAAAGCCACTAGCACGCATAGCGTTTCGGGCAAGTCCTTAAACTAACAGATAATTTTAAGTAGACAATTTACAGCAGAATTGACAACAAATGTTTATAGGTACTTTACAGCTTAACTTTACAGGTTCAGGTACAGGTAATTTTAAGTAGATAAATTACAGTAAAATTGGCAAAAAATATTCACAGGTCAACAAAAACAAAAATTAGAATAATACATAATAATAACGAAACACTATATATATACATAATATTTAACTTTCCATCATATAAATCATACTTGACAAACTGAGATGAGATTAATATATATTCTACCTACAGTACTGTATCTGTGAGAACCAAGTAACTACTAGGTTCATAACAAACCGCAGATCCACACAGTCCCGTTTCAGAATTGGAAACAGGCGAGAAACCCACCTGACGGACGCCATCGTTTTGACCATGCCCAAGTGCAAACCCCCCCGAAGGAGGAGGAGCCACCGAATGTCACCGCAGGCTGGATAGAAGGGCCCGAAACACCTACGAATCATGGAACCAGGTGTTAGCAAACAGCATGAGCCTTCCTCCCCCCCCCCGACCCATCGCCCCATCAACGAGGCGAATTGCAAAAGGACCGATGACCCTTACAAGGGCCCAACCAATGCTCAGAGCGAGCACTGCGCCGACCAGATGTTGATGGCTCCGCAGGAGGGGTCGGCCTCGAATCTGGCACTACTGGCTGACAACGACCAAAGGAACCTTGACCCTTGGCACGATCTAAGAGCCAGGGTCCAAGCAGATTACAAAGAGTGGACGAACACCTCCTGTCGGCACACGAGGCGAGAAGAAAAGAACAGACTCTGCTTCCTTCAGTATTGGTGCAAACAGCTTCAACAATGCAGCTGACGCCGAGGTGCTGAGGCAAGTGCACTGGACACTGGCCCAGAACCCAGCTATCCATATCCTCCTGAAGCCAGTTCGAAGACAGCTCCAGCAGGGAAAAGAAGCATAAGAGCAAAGCCAAATGCCCACAGGCATGCAAATCCTCGACCACCAGGGACACCGAAAGGGACGGAACCTGCACATGAAGCTGCACCTGGCCAATATCGGGAGGAAGCACAGGGGTAAACAAGCATGCATTGAGGTGCTCAAACTTGCACCCCCAGGTAAACCTGAATGACTGTAGTCATCTCCCGCCATTCAAGTGTGCGTGTCCAATAGAACGCATGCCACGCCCCCAATGAAAAGAAAGGGCAGCCTGCCTTCTAGGAAGACTCCAGCACTTCATAAAGCACCCAGTAAGGAAAAGAGAAGCCAAACTCAAAAGCAGAAGGATCCATTATCGAGGCATAATCCGGGTCTTGCAGGAGGTAAGCCACAAGGGCCTTCCGCACCTCTCTCTGCGGGATGCAGGAAGCCGAAAACCTCTAGAAGGAGGGAACCAGGGAACCCAGAACCGAACCTGGGGAGGAGTCAAATCCCTATCAAACTCATACAGGAAGGGGGGGAAATAAGAAAACCCCTCCCCCTGTAACAACAAGCCTTGCTCCGAGGGCCCTAATTTTTTCCCAGAATACAATCCACCAAATCGTTTAACAACCAGAATGCAATAGAGTATCCATAACATCTGCAAGAAAAATGATAGGTTGGATAACAAGAATCTTTCAAACAAGAGATGCTATACCAACGATGATACTTTTCAAAATGCTAGTGCTCCCTAGAGTGGAATACTGTTGCACAATAACAGCCCCTTACAAAGCTGGAGAAATTGCTGACTTGGAGAGCATGTAGAGATAGATTCTTTACTGTTAGAATCCACTCAGTAAGCCATCTAAATTACTGGGACTGACTAAAATGCCTAAATCTGTACTCTCTAGAGTGCAGGCAGGAGAGATATATAATAATTTACACATGGAAAATATTAGAGGGGCTGGTCCCAAACCTGCGCACAGAATTAACATCACATGAGACCAGAAGGCATGGCAGGATGTGCATGATACCCCTGTTGGAAAGTAGAGGTGCAATAGGTACTTTGAGAAAGAGCTCTATCAACATCAGAGGCCCAAGACTTCAACACGCTTCCACTACACATAAGGGGCATAACTGGCCTACCCCTCACAGTGTTCAAGAGAGAACTCGATAAACACCTCCAAAGGATACTTGATCAACCAGGCTGCGAGCAGCTGCGTCCAACAGCCTGGTTGACCAGTCCAGCAACCAGGAGGTCTGGCCAGAGACTAAACCTCGGGGACCTTGACCCCTGGAATCAATGCAAAGTAACCTGCCCTTGTTAGGCCCCATTTAAATAATGGAGTTCAGTTTTGTTCAACATAAAGCACCTAGAAATTACTGTCAAGAAATACCAAGAGTAGGGAGAGGATTGGGGGGGGGGGACACATGATTAAAGTATATAAATCGATAACAGGGTATAACAAGAAATTATTAATAAATACTAAAAAAATCAACACAGAATAGAACATAGAACGATGAATACCATTTGGGTAAGTTTTGATTCTAAAGAGACCTGGGTAAATGCTAGCTTAGAGATTGGGTTAATGATATGTAGAACACATTATCTGGTAACATAATAAGACATTAATTATTTGCTGCATAGATTATACAGATAGAAATACTAACTTCATCTCTTTGGTCAACAAGCTTTTTGCAGTTTCCTCTATTCTTATCTTATGTTTCCTAATTTGGTATATCTATTTATGAAGCTTCTAACTGCCCCATGGTATGACTGTGTGATGATATGTGCACTGGGCCTGAATGTTTGCTGTGCCTTTTTTTTAAAAGCCATGGCAAAAATATGATAAATATGATGTTGATATAATTTTCCCTGAAATAAGAAATTATTTGTTTTTTGTCCTCAGTGCCTGGCTGTATATTAAGCTTTTTATTGTCATGGGCATTGTGTGGATAGCTGAGGCCATCTCCAGTGTACATCACAGGAATACTTGCACATACTGGTACGTAAAGGTATTTCAGTACAGCATACAATATTTCAACCCATCCTCCTGTTTAGATAGTACTTTCTGTGAGGAGCCCCTTCAGCTCCCTGAAGCTATCCAAACTGACATGTGCCATATTAGTTAGGTGTTATCAGTCCCTAGAGTTTTGTGCCTACCAAAGATACAGTTCGAACGTAGGTTGCAATTTTCACCAGTAGAGGGTTTGTATTGGTTTGCCTATCTTTATGGGTACTTACCCAAAAAATGGAGTTTCATTACATTTAATGCTGGTTTTTTCTAACTATGGACTAGTGTAGATAGATGTAATGGACAATTAGTAGAATTTGGTATTATTCACTTTATAGAGTAAAAAAAAGCTAGCATTCAGTGGCAGCCGAGGATTCTCTCTGGGGACTGGTTAGTCTGTGTCTGTGGTACCTTATTGTTTTTCTGGGTGAGTCCCGGAGGCTCCCCGGAGCTATCCCAGGCTGATATGCTAATGTCAGACTTTGGCATCAGTCATGTGTATGGAGTTCTTAGGCCTACTGGGGACCACGGCCAGAACCGGGCCCCCTCAGAGAGGCAAGGGGAGCAATGGCCTATAGAAGCCCCCGTGTAGTTGGAAGCATTCTATGTCTGCCATCGACCGGAACAGGCACCCAGAAAGGTAAGCGCCCCAAAACAAACCCCTATTCTGGTTAAAATTGCTACCAAAAACCGAACTAGTGGATAGAACTCCCCAACCGAAAACAAGCAAACTAGTGTGACGTCACACACTGCCGCTGTCTGTGCAGCTCCCCCCTCCCCGGGAGGGGGAAGGGGGAGCCCCAGACCCCCCGCGCCGGCTACCCACACCTCAGTTCTTGAGGCTGGATGTCAAAAACGCGAAAAACCGCCGACCGGAGGGAGGGAGGGATGCCGGGGAGCCTCCGGGACTCACCCAGAAAATGGCGTTTCATTACATTCAACGCTGGTTTTCTGGGGGGAGCCCCGTCGGCTCCCCGGAGCTAACTACCCACAGACAGAAAAAGAGGGACTTACCCGGGAGGCGGTCGTCGCTCCCCCTCAACTTGAAGCCGAGACAACTGGCTGCAACCGCCGACCCAAAGCAACACAGGCCCGACGAGGCCCAGGGACATTCACAAGGTAACGAGCAGCCAGGACCCTGTTCGACCGCCAAAATCCCCGTGCCCGAATATCAGACCAAGACATATTCCCAAAGACGGCAGCAAGAGCCGCGAACTTACGAACGTCATGGGCACGGGGATAGACCGCAGGCTGGCTGAACCTAATAACCCTGCGGACGACCTGAGAGACCTGAACCCGTGAACAGGGAAGAAGGGAAACCGGATCAACCCACAGCGCGTCCCCGGACACAGAAGCTGTGGCGCACAAATAACGGCGAAGCGCCGCAACCGGACACAAAACATGATGCACCCCCGGCCTGACCAACCAAGCATCAACCACCCATGGACCCCTCCGGAACGCAGCAGTCTCATTCTTCGCCAGAAAAGAAGGAGACGGCTGCAAACGAACAAAACAATCACCACGACCAAAAGAGCAGAAACTCCTGCGCCGGAGGAGAGCATGAAGCTCCCCTACCCGACCCCCAGAGGCCAAAGCCAACAAGAAAAGTGCCTTGGAAAAACAATCCTGGACCGAAGGGGCCACAACGAAACGAGGAGATGAAAGGAAAGCGAGCACTCTGTCCAAAGACCAGGACGGCTCAGGCGATGCATGAGCAGGCCGGAGGTGAAACAATGCACGAGACAGCTTGCGAAACGGCGCAGACGTAACATCGATACCGAAAGCAAGCTGAAGCGGCTCCGCCAGCGCCGCACGATACGAAGCGACAGTGTTAGGCATAAGATGACGGTCCTGAAACAACCACTAGAGGAAGGACAAGACCACCCGAACAGACAAGGAGCTAACACGACGAAGACGCAAAAAGAAACGGAAGGACCGCCAGGAAACTTCATACTGCCGCCGAGAAGAAGCCCTCAGGTGGGACACCAACAAGGAGGCCACCTGATCACCATAGAGATGATGATAGACTCGAGTCAAAAAAACCATATGCGAAGACTCGAGGAGAAGATCGAACCAGCTACGTGACGCACCGGCCCGATCTGCTGAAAGAGGCGGAGCCGCGGGAAAACCCTCGGGTTCGGACACCGAGCAACCAGCGCCTGAAACCAAGGCTGGGACGGCCACCAAGGGGCTAGAAGGACAACTCTCCCCCTGTAAGTCTCTAAGCGAGTCAGGACCTGGAGCAACAGCCGAACCGGGGGAAAGAGGTACAGGAACCCCCACCTCGACCAGTCTAGCCGAAAAGCATCGACCCCGACGGCCTCGCAATCGGGGAAGGGCGCCGCATAAACGGGAAGACGCCGCGACCACGCCGACGCGAAGAGGTCCACGTCGGGGCGCCCGAACGTCTGGCAAAGCCAACGGAAGGACTCGTCGTCGACCGTCCACTCCGTGGAGAGGGGAACGAAGCGAGACAGGGCGTCGGCCAAGACGTTGGACACGCCCCGTACGTGAACCGCCAGGAGAGCCAAACCCCGAGAACTCAGCAGACGAGTCACCCGAAGCGACCAACCCCAAAGAGACAAGGACCGCATCGAACCCCCGCGGTTCAGGCAATGAACCACCGGAGAGCAGTCCGAATGGAGCCGAATCGTCGATCCGCGGGCCACCCGAATCCTCCCCAGAGCAAACCACACTGCCGCGAACTCCCGCACCGTGCTGTGAGCTCGACGGAAGGACGGACCCCAACGCCCCTGGCTGGCCTGGTGAGCACTGGTCACAAAACCCCAGCCGAGAGACGACGCATCCGTGTACACATCGAGCGAGGGCTCGGGTAGGCGCCAAGGCACTGAACCCCGAAAAACCCGAAGAGGAAGCCGGTGACGCAGCAACCGACGCAAGGCCCCCGGGGGTCGAACTCTGCGATCGCGAGAGAGGTGGAAGGGGGAACCCCGAAGGAACCAGAACAGCCGTCGAAGCCAAACCCGACCCGGTGGGTAGACCACCATCGTGAAGTTCAGGCTCCCGCACAGCCCCTCGAGCAACCGCCGGGTGACCCGAGGGCCCTCCAGAAACAGACGAAGGCGGGACCGCAGCCGCAGGAGAGACTCCGGAGGGAGAGACAAGGAGGCGGTTCGAGAGTCCCACACGAGACCCAGCCAAGTCCGAACCTGAGAGGGAACCAGATGGGACTTCCTCCAGTTCACCAAGAACCCGAACTCGGCGAGCTGGGAAAGAACCAAATTCCTGGCTAGCAAGCAAGCTGACTGGCTGGGAGCCCAAACCAGCCAGTCGTCGAGGTAGGCCAACACCCGAACACCTAGGAGATGCAAACGAGCCACCACAACCCGTGTAAGGCGCGTGAACACGCGAGGTGCCAGGTTCAACCCGAACGGGAGACAACGAAAGCGGTAACTCAGACGCCCCACAACAAAACCGAGCCAGTCCCTGAACCGCGGATGAATCGGGACATGCCAATAAGCGTCCCGGAGGTCCAGGGACACCATCCAAGCTCCCAGCTCAGAGAGGAGCCGAACCTGAGACAGCGTAGTCATCCGAAAGGAGGGGCAATGAACCCAGGGGTTCAGACGGGACAAGTCCAGAATGAACCGCAGGTCCGCGCAGTCCCGTTTCGGAACCGGAAACAGACGGGAAACCCATATGAGGGACGACGTCGTTTCGACGACGCCCAAGCGTACCCACTCCAAGATGACTCGACAGAGCGCAGGGGAAGAAACCTGCCCTGCCAGCCCCAACCCCCCAACGCCACCGCAGGCCGCGAGACACGACCCGAAAGGCCCACGAATCGTGGGACCAGGCGCGGGCGAACAGCGCAAGCCGCCCCCCCATCGCCCCGTCAAGGGGGCAAACCGCGAAAGGGCCGGCGACCCTTACGAAACCCAGAACCCCGCACAGCGCGAACACCGCGCCGACCAGACGAGGGAGGGTCCGCAGGAGGAGCCAACCCCAAACCTGACACCAGAGGCCTACCACGACGAGAGGAACCCCGAGCCCTGGCACGACCTTTCCGGGAAGACCCACCCCGGGTCCCACGGAAAACCAACAAGTCCGACATCGGACGACAAGCCGCCGACGTAGCCTGAATAAACTGCGCCACGGCCGACTCCCCAAACAGGAGAGGACAAAAAGGTGAAGAACGCTTAAGAGCCAGAGCCCAAGCAGATTCCACGGAGGAACCCAGCACCGCCTGCCGACACGCGAGACGGGAAGCATAGAACAGGGAAACCGCATCCCGCAAAATCGGCGTGAACAGCTTCAACAAGGCAGCCGACGAACGCGCAGCCGAGGACAAGGTGCCGGACCCCGGGACGGACCCAAGCGTCCCCACATCCTCCATGAGCCAATCCGAAGACAGCTCCAGGAGGGAAAAGAACCGCAAGGCCGAACACAAAAGGCCCCGGGCGCGCAAGTCCTCCGCAATGAGCGCCGCCGAAAGGGAGGGAACCTGCACATGGAGCTGAATAACGCCCACATCGCGGGAAAGGGCAGGGGCAAACAAGCACTCATTCAGGTACTCAAGTTCACCCCCCCAGGAAAACCTGAAGCACCGTGGAAGCTTCCCGCCACTCCAGCGTGCGGGAACGACAGAAGGAATGCCAGGAATCCAGACCAAGCAAGGGGCAGTCTGCTAGCCAGGACGACTCCGGAACTTCGTAACGGAGCCAGAAAGGGAACGAAGTCCCAAACCTGAACGTGGACGGATCCATTTCCGAGGTATAATCCGGGTCACGCAGGAGGTAAGCTGCAAAGGCCGCTCGCACCACACCAGGTTGGATGCGATAAGCCGAAAACCTCCGGAAGGACGGAACCGACATACCCGGGGGAACACGGAACCGATCCCGGGGAGGGGCTGACACCAAATCCAACTCGTACGCAGAGGGGGGAAAAGAAAACCCCACTCCTTGTAACAATAAGCCCCGTTCAGTGGGAAGAAAAACCCAGGCGGGGTCCAGCGGGGCCCAAGGCCCCCAAGTCAGCCCCTCCCCAGCCTCGAGGTCCGTCACCACAGGACCCGAGGCCGAGTCCTCTCCCCAAGCCCCGACCCCACAAGACAAGGACGGAGCAGCCGGAAAAGCTGGAGGAAGGGGGGCCCACTGGTCAGACCCTGAAGCTTCGGCCGGGAGACAAGACTCGAATGCCTCTGCCGCCCCCCCGGAAGGGGCAACCCCCGAAGATGCCCGAGTCTCGAGATCAAGTAACCCCTGCTCCGACCCCGAAACCCTCAGACGCTACGGGGCCGGAAGCAGGGGCGGGGGACCAGAACGAACAGAAGGGGAAGGACGAGGAGGTGCGGACTGAACCAGGATCGAAGCGACCCCCACCCCCAAGTCCGGGTCTCGAAAAGCAAAGCGGGGCAGCCCCGGGGCATCCGGGGAAGCAACCAACCGAGCGCGTTGCAACAGACGAGACCTAGACTGCAACGCACGTGCCGCCTGTACCCGAATAGAATCATCAGAGGATTGGGTAAATTGAGTCACAAGCAAGCAGCAACACTCACAGGACTCAGGGTCAAAAGTATCACCGACCCAACAGGCAGCGTGGCAGAGGCAAAAACAATGAGGGTCACCCTGAGACAAGGGGACCGAGCAACCCTCAAACTCGCACACAGCGAGTGGGGACTCCGGGGTCACATCCATCGGACCCACGCGCCCCCTAGGGGATTCCCAGGGTCCTGAGCGTTACTTTAAGAGGACTCGCGCTCAGGTAGTACCAGGCAGGGTGCTGCAAACCGGCGCCCAAAACTACCAAGCAAACTTCTAAAGCTGAACCCCAGGGACGTGCACACTCACGGGGGCCTAGCAGGGGGCGCCACCGAGGAGAACAGTGGAAGGGCAAAAACAAACTGAATAAAATGACAGAACCCCCCACCAGGCAAAAAGAAAAACAAAACCCCGCAAGAGGACAGCAAACCCCAAGGAACAGAGCCGGCCGCGATGTTGGGAAATACAAGCTGAGCAGCACCCTGCGCCCCTACCAGTGCAAACTGTCTCTTACCTGCCGGTAACAAGGGAGAACAGAACACCCAAGAGCCTGACAGGCGGCCGAAAAACCGAAAGGCAAAACGGACCAGCAGAGGCAGACCCCGAGGAGCCTGTGGAAGGTGGCCCCAAGCCCCAAGGGCAGTACTTACAGGGCACCTAGGGAAGGCAGCCCTAGGCGCATGCAGCCCGAGTACTGAAGATAACTCCTGGCTCTCGCACCCACAAAACTAACACCACACGTAAAGCACAGTGCAGTAGCGACACCGGAGCCAGAGCACACGACCATCGCCTATAGCATCAGCCTCAAGAACTGAGGTGTGGGTAGCCGGCGCGGGGGGTCAGGGGCTCCCCCTTCCCCCTCCCGGGGAGGGGGGAGCTGCGCAGACAGCGACGCGGCAGTGTGTGACGTCACACTAGTTTGCTTGTTTTCGGTTGGGGAGTTCTATCCACTAGTTCGGTTTTTGGTAGCAATTTTAACCAGAATAGGGATTTGTTTTGGGGCGCTTACCTTTCTGGGTGCCTGTTCCGGTCGATGGCAGACATAGAATGCTTCCAACTACACGGGGGCTTCTATAGGCCATTGCTCCCCTTGCCTCTCTGAGGGGGCCCGGTTCTGGCCGTGGTCCCCGGTAGGCCTAAGAACTCCATACACATGACTGATGCCAAAGTCTGACATTAGCATATCAGCCTGGGATAGCTCCGGGGAGCCTCCGGGACTCACCCAGAAAATAGCGTTTCATTACATTCAACGCTGGTTTTTTGTTTTGGAGCATTTTCACTTCATTGGCGGAGGTCTGCCTAACTTCAAATTTGGCTAGCCTAGATTGTGTTTGGTAGTTTTCCTGGTGCCCTGAGGTTTCAGGGCGACACTGGTTGTCAGTTTGCCTGCAACAGACAGGGTTTCCCAGCTTAGCAGACCCCAGTGCCTGGGTTTCCTGTAGGGCTCGGGAGTACCATGGACGTGTCTTTCGAACCCTGTCTCGCCTTGTGCAATGCTGAGCGGTGTTCGTTGCCTGTGCCTCATGGTGATGATCATCCATCCTGCCTCCGTCATGCTGCCTATTGGGTCAGTGACACCTACAACCCTGAGTCTTACGGGACCTGTTCCCCATTTGTTACTCAATTTACTCATTCATTGTCTGAGGATGTTAGGGGTCAGGCAGTGGTTTGGTTGCATGCTAGGTTTTCTTTTTCTTCCAAATGGACAACTAACAGGCCAGGTTGGTTGTCCAACAAGACACATTTGCTCCTTTTTCTTCCAGCCTTTGGTGGCGTTCGGTGGCTCCTCCTCAGGTCGAGGGTTCGGAGATGGCAGGACAGGCTTCTTTCCTATCTCTCTGGCGGGTCATCTTGGAGTGAGTTCACTTGGGCGTAGTCAAAATGACTTAATCTGTCAAGTGGATTTCTTGCTTATTTCCGGTTTTGAAATGGAACTGTGCAGATCTGCAGTTCATTCTGGACTTGTCTCATCTAAATCGTTGGATTCCTTGCCCCTCCTTTTGGATGAATATGTCATTCCAGGTCCGGCTTCTTCTCAAGCCAGATGCTTGGATGATATCCCTGGACCTCAGGGATGCGTATTGGCACGTTTCAATTCATCCAGGTTTCAGAGATTGACTTAGTGTCGTGGTCATTACCTTCCATTTGGCCTGAGTCTGGCACCTCACATGTTCACACAGTTATCCCTTATGTTGCTAAGGACTATTTGGCCATTGTCACCCACAGGCACATAACAAAAAAATAAATAAATAAAAAAAAAATTAAAAAAATTCTTCTAAACCTGTTAATTTGTGTTCCCTTAAAATATAATAAAAAAAATCGTAAGTGGCATATTTTGCCCGCTATAGGGCTGGAAAGTCTGGCAAAAAAAAGAGGCGCTGACTCAGCATGCGTCGGAGGCGGTCTGCTTAGCTCCAGCTGTCAGGCAGGAGTGGCCACAAAAAGATAATTACCTATTTATTTCAATGTCTCTGATTGATTTTTCTTCATTTTTTTGGTGTAATATTATTCAATAGTGTGTAGTGTGATATATTTATATAATAAAATGTGTGAATCATTGCTGTACTCAAAATTATGGTGTGCATATTATTGATTCAATTATTGTGTTCATAAAACAATAAACAAATACAGTACTTTGTCGGTTATTACACTATATACACAGCTTATAAATACGTATCTACATGTTTTGTTCACCATGACGAACCACTAAGTTGATATTGCGAGTCAAAAAGCAGCGAGGTGTGGCCACCACATCTGCCAGTCAGCCTCTCACCGCCACTCCCTACCTCAATGACTCCTCACTCGCCCACATTCTCTTCTCACCATACTGTTTTTGCTTTTATTCACTATATTCAGACGTTATATATAAGTATCTACATGTTCTGTTCACCATAACTGTTCATCTAAACTGGTATAGTGCCCAAAGAGCATAGTGGCCACCCCTACCTATCATGACAAATCATGCAGATGTTGCCACCTCCCTCACCAAAATGGCTTCTCCCCACACTCCTTTTTCTGTTATTACACTATATATACATGTTATATATAAGTATCTACATTTGTGTTCACCATAACGAACCACTAAGTTAGTATGTTGAGTGGCAGTGGCAGCCAGTGGCGGGCTGCCACTGGCTGTCACTTCCTCTCTCCCTCACCTCACCTGACTCGCCAACATTCGCCTCCCACCATACTGTTTTTGGTGTTATTCACTATATACAGATGTTATATATAAGTATCTGCATGTTTTGTTCACCATAGCGAACAACTAAGCTGGTATAGTGAGTCCAGACAGTAAAAGGTGGTCACACAGAGTCAGCAGACAACGTTACCTCCCTCCCCATTAAGATTATTCCTCCCACTACAGCACTAATTATCACAACAATCCTGCTATTATCAGAATCCTGGTCATTTTTGTCACAGTCAGGGGTCTTCTGTAATACTATCATCGCTAAATAATAGCATGTACACATATATTATGGCATTTTTAGGCGATGCTGTGGTCACAAGCTGAATGGCAGTGCTGTGAGCTCATGCTGTGTGCGCCAGCCTTGGTGGCTCACTCAGTACTGAGGACCTCACACCCGGGAATGTGGCCCACGATATTTGTTTTAAATGGCATCCGTTTACAAGAGCCCTAATGAAGGTGAGGTGAACCCTGTGTATCCGCGGGCCGTTTAAATCTTGCGTAGTACTCCAACACGTCACATGACGTGATGTGCACTTTTGGGTAAGTTACTCAACACGTCTCATGACGTGTTACGCAGTTTAAGGGTTAACATGGGATGTAGTGGCCCATCCCTCTGCTAGGGATTCAGGTTTTAGCCTACCTTAGTGACTGGTTGGTTTGAGCTCCCAGCCGGTCTGCTAGCCAGGGACATGGTTCTTTCCCAGCTTACCAGGTTCAGGTTCCAGGGGAATTGGTGGAAGTCCCATATGGTTCCATTTCTCTCTCTTGTGACTTTGCTCCGGCTGCAGTCCCGTCGTCTGTTGTTTCTGAGGGGGACCCGGGTCACTCTGTGGTTACTCAAGCAGCTGTGCTGGAGCCTGAACTTTGCCTTGCTGGTTTTCCCGCTGGGCAGGGTTTGGCTTTAGAGACTGTTCTGGTACATTCGGGGCAGCCCTTTTGTCACTCTCACAATCACTGGGTTTGCCCTCCGGGGTCCTTACAGCGGTTGCTGCTTCTCCGGCTTCCTCTTCGGGTTTTTCGAAGTTTGGGGCCTTGGCTCCTTCCCATTCCCTCGCTCAATGTCTTCACAGAGGCCTCGTCTCTCGACTGGGGTTTTGGGACCAGCGCTCACCAAGCCAGCCAGGGGTGTTGGACTCCGTCCTTCCAACTGGCTCACAGCACGGTGCGAAAGTTTGCGGCTGTGTAATTACCTAAGTGTAATTACCTAAGTGTAGTTACAGGATGAGAGCTACGCTCGTGGTGTCCCGTCTTCCCAGCACTCTTTGTCATATAACGCTTTGAAACTACTGACGGTCTTGGCCTCCACCACCTTCTCACTTAACTTGTTCCAACCGTCTACCACTCTATAGGCGTTGCAGCAGATTCAGTTGCCTCAGGACTCGATTCATTTGGGTCCATTTGGACTGCTCTCCTGTGGTTCATAGTTTCAACTAGGTAGGGTCTCGACAGTCCATGGCTCTTTGGGGCTGGTCACATCAGGTAGCTCTTCTGCTGAGTTCTCGGGGGTTTAACTGTCCACACTATTCACATTCAGGGGGTGTACAATGTCCTTGTAGACATCTGTCTCACTTCATTCCTCTTTCCATGGAGTAGATGGTCGATGCTGACTCCTTCCTTTGACTTTGTTGAATGTTCGGGCGCCTGGAGGTGGACCTCTTCATGTCAACTTGGTCCCGGCGCCTTTCCATATACTGTACGTGGTGCCTTTCCCTGACTGTGAGGCCTTCGCAGTGGATGCTTTTCGACAGGATTGGTAGAGGTGGGGGTTCCTGTACCTTCATCCTCTGGTTCAGCTGTTGCTTTGGGTTCTAGCATGGCTTGAATTCTTTCAGGGATGAGTGGTTCACCTGGCCCCATGGTGGCCAGACCGGCCTTGGTTTCAGACGCTGCTTACACGGTGTCCACACTTGAGGGTTTTTCGATGCCTCTGCCTCTTTCAGCAGGTCGGTGCCGGTGAGGTACCTTGCTGGTTTGGTTTACTCTTCCGCACTTTGTGTCTGGTTTTTCTGACGCGGGTGTATCACCATTTAAATGGCAATCAGGTAGCTTCAATGATGGTTTAACACATGCGGTCTTCCTCTCAGCGACAGTATGAAATCTCCTGGTGGTCTTTCCACCATTTTCTTTCCCTTCATAGGGTTTTGTCTGTGTCTGTTCCTGTTGTTTTGTCCTTTCTTGGTTCTTTCAGGACCGGCATCTTATGCCGAATATTGTCCTTTCTTATCGTGCAGCGCTAGCGGAGCCGCTCTAGCTTGCGTTCAGGGTGGATGTCACGTCTACTCTGATCCACAAGCTCTCTCGTAGGTTTTTCACCTCCAGCCTGCTCTGAGCCTTCTAGGTCTTTGGACCGGGTACTCTCTTTTTCTCTCTTCTCCTCAGTTTGTGGTGGCCCCTTTGGTTCAGGATTGTTTTCTCAAGGCTTTGTTTTTGTTGGCTTTAGCCTTTTAGGGTTGCTTCGCCTCTCTGAGGGGGCCAGGTTCTGGCTCATGGCCTCTGGTAGGCACTTCAACTCGAAGGACTGATGGCACCAGACTAATATGGCACATGTCAGTTTGATAGGCTCTGGGAGCCTCCAGGGCTCACCCAGAAAATGGTGGTTCATTACATTCAAAGCTGTTTTTTTATATGCACATCTAAATTTATTTTTACACTGAGAACAAATGTCCGTATGTACCATTTCTATACATAACTACAGCTGTTTACTTAAATAATTCTGTACTGTACTAGATCATTTGTGTAGAGTAAGAGTTGGTATTAATTTGGTAGAAATGCTAAAGGGAACAACTCTTACATTGGTTTATTTTCTATAGATTAGTATAACTGACCAAGACATTAAAATTTTTTTTTTTTACTATTTTTAATAATTAAATTCTCAGTAATATAGTAATAGTTTGGTTACAGTTGTTAACTGCAGATGTTTTCCAAAAGGATTTCTCAGAACAATTGTATATGTTGGTATTTAGTGCTCAGCGTGAACTTACATTTACAGGATTTTTGCTGACATATTCAATGGACTACAAGGGGTGTTCATCTTTATTGTGACTGTCTGCAACAAGGACAATATAAAAAAGGTAAGAGAGTAATTAAGGTTCATTCAATATTTGAATGAACCTTAATTAAGGTTCATTCAAATATCAATTCATTGTCATTGAAATAAGTAAAACAGAAAATAAAATAAATAAATGCAATGGATTCTTGAATAGACCCCATCAAATAGGTTTTGCAAAACAAGGAACACAACCCCCAAGCTGCTATGGGCTCTTTGCCCTTTGTCACCCACAGGTGCATAAAAAAAAAATGAATTTTTTTTTCTTATAAACCTGTTAATTTGTGTTCCTTGGTCACGGGAAAAAAAAAATCCTAAGTGGCATATTTTGGCTGCAATAAGGTGGGGAAGTCTGGCAAAAAAAGAGGCGTTGACAGTTCAAACATTGGAAGCAGTCTGCTCCGCCCCAGTTGTCAGACAGGAGTTGCCATAAAGATATTATTACCTAATTATTTCAATGTCTCTGATTGATTTTTTCTTAGTTTTTTGCAGTAATATTATTCAATAGTGTGTAGTGTGATATATCTATATAATAAAATGTATGAATCATTGCTGTACTCAAAATTATGGTGTGCATATTATTTATTCAATTATTATGTTCATAAAACAATATACAAATACTTTTGCGGTTATTACACTATATACACAGGTTATATATACAAGTATCTGCATGTTTTGTTCACCATAACGAACCACTAAGTTGATATTGCGAGTCAAAAAAGCAACAAGGAGTGGCCAGCACACACCATTCAGCCAGCAACTCGCTGCCACTTCCTCCCTCAAAAACTCCTCATTCGCCAACATCCTCCTCCCACCATACTCCATACTGTTTTTGCTTTTATTCACTATATACATACATTATATATAAGAATCTACATGTTTTGTTCACCACAACTGTTCATCTAAGCTGGTATAGTGCACAGCAAAGAGCATAGTGGCCACCCTTACACAGCATGACAAGTCAGGAAGATGATGCCACCTCCATCACCAAAATGGCTTCTCCCAACACTTCTTTTGCTGTTATTACAATATATATACACGTTATATATAAGTATCTACATTTGTGTTTACCATAGCGAACCACTAAGCTTGTATGGTGACGGCAGACAGTAACAGGTGTTCACACACAACTGATGTTCCCTCCCTCCCTCCCTCACTGATTCAAGGTCAGACACACTAACATTTCTCCTCCAAGTATACTGTTTGTGGTTTTATTACACTATATACACACATTATATATCTACATGTTTTGTTCACCATAAATGTTCAACTAAGCTGTTATAGTGCCCAAAGGACATAGTAGCCACCCTTACACATGATGACAAGTCATGCAGATGTTGCCACCTCCCTCACCAAAATGGCTTCTCCCATCACTACTTTTGCTGTTATTACACTATTTATACACGTTATGTAACACGTTATGCTAGGTCCCCACGAGTGTACACATCCCTAGGGTTCAGCTTGAGTGTTGCTTGGTAGTTTTGGGCGCCGGTTAGCAGTACCCTGCCTGGGATTCCCTGAGCATGAGTTCCATCTCAGGACCCTGGGAAACCCCACGGGGGCACACGAGTCCAATGGATGTGGCCATGGAGTTTCCCCTCGCTTTGTGTGAATTCAAGGGTTGCTCTGTCCCCTTGTCTCAGGGTGACTTTCAATGTTTTTGCCTCCGTCACGTTGCCTATTGGGTCGGTGACACTTTCGACCTGGAGTCCTGTGAGTTATGTTGCTTGTTGGTGACTCAGTTTACCTAATCTAATGATTATCTTCTTCGGGTACAGGCAGCGCAGGCGTTGCATGTGCGCTTTAGGTTCTTGCAACGCTCTAGGTTCATTGCTCACCCAGATGCCCCGAGGCTGCCCCATTTTGCTTATAGGGACCCGGACTTGGGGGTGATGGTCGCTTCGGCCTTGGTTCAGTCCGCACCTCCTCGTCCTTCCCATGCTGTGGTTCATTCTGGTCCCCCCCCCCCTCCCCTTGCTTCCGGCCCTGAAACGTCTGAGGGTTTCGGAGTCGAGGCAGGGTTTAGATGGTCTGGAGACTCGAGCAGTCTCGGGGGATGCCCCTTCTGGTGTGGCAACAGAGGCATTCGAGTCCGATCTCCCTACTAAAGCCTCTGGGCCTGACCAGTGGAACCCCTTTCGTCTGACTTTTCTGGCTGCACCAGCCTTTTCTTTTGAGGCTGGTGCTTTGGGAGATGACGCGGCCCCGGGTCCTGCGGTGGACGATTCTGGGGCTGGGAAGGATCCTTGGGGTCCTAGCCTGGCACCCAAGGCAGACTTGGGGGTCTTGGGCCCTGTTGGACCCCGCCTGGGTTTTTCTGCCCTCTGAGCGGAGCTTACTGTTACAAGGAGTGGGATTTTCTTACCCCCCCCCTCTGCGTATGAGTTAGATTTGGTGTCTGCCCCTACCAGGGTTCGCTTCTGTGTTCCCTGGATGTGTCGGTTCCGTCTTTCCGGAGGTTTTCGACTTCCTGCATCCAACCTTCTGCGGTGTGGGCAGCCCTTGTGGCTTACCTCCTGCGCGACCCGGATTATGCCTCTGTTATGGATCCGTCTTCTTTCAGATTTGGGACGTTGTTTCCCTTCTGGGTTCGTTACGAGGTTCTGGAGTTGTTCTGGCTGGCGGTCTGTCCTGTGGTTGCTTTGGAGGCTTGGCATTCCTTCTGTCGTTCTCGTACACTTGAGTGGTGCGAGGCTTCGACGTTGGTTCAGGTTTTCCTTGGGGGGCGACCTTGAGCACTTCAATGAGTGCTTGTTTGCCCCTGCCCTTCCCCGGGATGTTGGCGTCATGCAGCTCCATGTGCAGGTTCCTTCCCTTTCGACTGCACAGGTTGCTGAGGACTTGCACGCCCGTGGCCTCTTGGCTTCGGCCTTGCGTTTCTTTTCCCTCCTGAAGCTGTCTTCGGACTGGCTTGAGGAGGATGTGGGGACACTTGGGGCTCGCTCGTCGTCTGCCTTGTTGAAACTCTTTGTGCTGATCCTGCGGGATGCGGTTTCGCTGTTTTCTGCTTCCCGGCTCGCATGTTGGCAGGCGGTGCTTGCTTCCTCCTTGGAATCTGCCTGGGTCTTGGCTCTTAGGATGTCCTCGCCTTTTTGTAATCTGCTTTTTGCGGAGTCTGCTGTGGCACAGTATTTGCAGACTGCTTTGGCTAGTTGTCGTCCTATGTCTGACTTGTTGGTTTTCTGGGAGTCCCAGGGGAGGTGGGGGAGGGTGCCTTCCCAGAAGGGTCATGCCAGGGCTCGAGATTCCTCTTGTTGAGGTAGGCCGCTGGTGCCAGTTTCAGGACCGGCCCCGCCTTCAGACCCGCCTTCGTCTGGTCGGCGCAGTGTTCGCTCTGTGCAGGGTTCGGGGTCTCGTAAGGGGCACCAGCCCTTTCGCGGTTCTCCCCATTGACAGGGCGAAGGGGGGGGGGGGAGGCTTGCACTGTTCACTCATGCCTGGTCCCACGATTTGTGGGTGTTTGGAGTCGTTTCCTTAGGCCTGAGGTGGCGTTGGGTGGCCCCTCCTCCCTCGGGGGGTTCTGGGCTGATGGCGCAGGCCTCTTCCCCTGCGCTCTGTCGAGTCGTCTTGGAGTGGGTTTGCTTGGACGACGTCCCTCAGATGGGTTTCTTGTTTATTCCCAGTACCGAAACTGGACTGTGCGGACCTGCAGTTCATTCTGGCCTTGTCCCGTCTGAACCCCTGGGTTCATTGCCCCTCCTTCCGGATGACTACACTGTCCCAAGTTCAGCTCCTGGTGGCGCCGAGTTCTTGGATGGTGTCCCTGGACCTCCGGGATGCTTATTGGCACATCCCGATTTATCCGGGGTTCAGGAGCTGGCTCAGTTTTGTTGTGGGGCATCAAGATTACCGCTTTCGTTGTCTCCCGTTCGGGTTGAACCTGGCACCTCATGTGTTCACACACCTTACCCGCGTCGTCGTGGCCCGTCTGCGTCTTTTATGTGTTTGGGTGTTGGCCTACCTCGACGACAGGCTGGTTTGGGCTCCCAGCCGGTCCTTTTGTCTGCTAGCCAAGGATTTGGTTTTTTCTCAGCTCGCCGAGTTCGGGTTCTTGGTGAACTGGAGGAAGTCCCATCTGATTCCCTCCCAGGTTCGGACCTGGCTGGGCCTTGTGTGAGACTCTCGGACCACTTCCTTGTCTCTTCTCTCCTTTGGCTGCGGTCCCGCTTGCGCTTGTTTCTGGAGGGCTCTCGGGTCACCTGGCGGTTGCTCGAGGGTTTGTGCAGGAGCCTGAACTTTGCGATGATGGTCTACCTGCCGGGGCGGGTTTGGCTTCGTCGGCTGTTCTGGATTCTTCGGGGATGTCCCTTCTGCCTCTCTCGCAATCGCTGGGTTCGGCCTTCAGGGGCCTTGCATCGGCTGCTGCATCGCTGGGTTCCTCTTCGGGTTTTTCGGGGCTCCTTGCCTTGGCGCCTGCACAAGCCCTCGCTCAATGTGTTCACGAACACGTCGTCTCATGGCTGGGGCTTTGTGACTAATGCTCACCAGGTCACTCTCATCGACTTGAGAATGGTCCAGGACGGACCGAAACGTCGTCGTCCCTTCAATTTCTAGTGTGTGGTCTGGTCTTCATGGGCCTAGTCGGGCCTGTGTCCCTTTGGGTCAGCTGTTGCCGCCGGTTGTCTCGACTTCCGGTTGAGGAGTGAACAGCGACCGCCTCCCGGGTAAGTCCCCTCTCATTTTCCTCTGTGGGTAGTTAGCTCCTGGGAGCCGAAGGGGCTCCCCCCAGAAAACCAGGGTTGATGTAATGAAACGCCATTTTCTGGGCGAGACCCGGAGGCTCTCCGGCTCCCTCCCTCCCCCGGTTGGCGGTTTTTCACATATTTTGATGTCCAGCCTCAGAACTGAAGGGTGGATGGCCGGCGCGGGGGTCTGGAGCTCCCCATTCCCCCTACCGAAGAAGGGGGAGCTGCGCAGACAGCGGTATGGCGACGTGTGACGTCATGCTCATTTGCTCATTTCTTTTTGGGGAGTTCTATCCACTTGTTCAGCTTTTTGTAGCAATTCTCACCAGAATACGGGTTTGTTTTGGGATACTTACCTTTCTGGGTGCCTGACCCGGTCGATGGCAGACATGGAATGCTTCCAACCACTTGGAGGTTTCTATAGGCCATTGCTCCCCCTTGCCTCTCTGAAGGAGCCAGGTTCTGGCTCGTGGTTCCCGGTAGGCCCACAGAACTCCATACACATGACTGATGCCAAAGTTTGACATTAGCATATCAGCCTGGATAGCTCCAGGGAGCCTCCGAGTCTCACCCAGAAAATGGCGTTTCATTACATTCAACGCTGTTTTTTTTTAATTAGGCTATATTTTAATGTTTTCATTACTCTTTATGATTTTAAATGAAAATAGTTGAGTTTGGAAACATTTTGACATTAACTTTACCTAAACATTTATAAAAACAACAAAAATATGTCCTTGACAATTGCACAAAGACGTTTTTGCCGAAAACAGGTGTGCAATGCAGTGGTTAAGGGTTAAGAGGTCAGATGCTTTTTAAATTCAATATTTTTTTACCAAATGGTGAAAAATGTAGAAAAATCAGTAAAAATGTCGTAGCTTCTGGCATCATTTTAGTGAAAATCTCATCTCTTCATGTTAGATGATAATTTTTTTCCACTCTTGTTTTGCTCACCATACTAGCTTAGTGGTTCACTATGGTGAACACAAATGACATGGGTATATACAATGTGAGTATATAGTGTAATAACAGCAACAGGAGTATGTTGGGAGGAGCTAATTTGGTGAGGGAGGTGATGAAATCGTAGCATCATCTGCTGGCTGCTGTGTGATTTCTCATGCAGTGTATGGTGGCCACTGTAAAGTTTGGACACAATACTGGCTTACTTGCATAGTTCTGGTGAATAAAACATGTAGATAGATATACATAACATGTGTAAATAGTGTAATAAAAACAATAACAGTATGGTGGGAGGAGCAATGTTGGCGAGTAAGATGATGGAGGAGTGAGGGAGACACGGGATGTTGAAGGAGTGAGGGTGTGGCAGCTGACACTCATGGAGTTCTGAGTGTGTTGATGGTGAATGTAGTGTGTGATAGTGTATAGTGTGTAAATAGATTGTATGTATGTATATATGTAATTACCTAAGTGTAGTTACAGGATGAGAGCTACGCTCGTGGTGTCCCGTCTTCCCAGCACTCTTTGTCATATAACGCTTTGAAACTACTGACAGTCTTGGCCTCCACCACCTTCTCACTTAACTTGTTCCAACCGTCTACCACTCTATTTGCGAAGGTGAATTTTCTTATATTTCTTCGGCATCTGTGTTTAGCTAGTTTAAATCTATGACCTCTTGTTCTTGAAGTTCCAGGTCTCAGGAAGTCCTCCCTGTCGATTTTATCAATTCCTGTTACTATTTTGTACGTAGTGATCATATCACCTCTTTTTCTTCTGTCTTCTAGTTTTGGCATATTTAATGCTTCTAACCTCTCCTCGTAGCTCTTGCCCTTCAGTTCTGGGAGCCACTTTGTAGCATGTCTTTGCACCTTTTCCAGTTTGTTGATGTGCTTCTTAAGATATGGGCACCAAACAACAGCTGCATATTCTAGCTTTGGTCTAACAAAAGTCATGAACAATTTCTTTAGTATATCGCCATCCATATATTTAAAAGCAATTCTGAAGTTAGAAAGCATGGCATAGGCTCCTCGCACAATATTCTTTATGTGGTCCTCAGGTGATAGTTTTCTATCTTAGAACCACCCCTAGATCTCTTTCTTTATCAGAATTCTTTAAAGATTTCTCACATAATATATAGGTTGTGTGGGGTCTATGTTCTCCTATTCCACATTCCATAACATGGCATTTATTAACATTAAATTCCATTTGCCAAGTGGCGCTCCATGTACTTATTTTGTCCAGGTCTTCTTGAAAGGCATGACAATCATCTACGTTTCTTATCCTTCCTATTATCTTAGCATCATCAGCAAACATGTTCATATAATTCTGTATACCAACTGGTAGATCATTTATGTAGACAATAAACATCACTGGTGCAAGAACTGAACCCTGTGGTACTCCACTTGTGACATTTCTCCAGTCCGATACATTGCCTCTGATCACAGCCCTCATTTTTCTATCAGTCAGAAAATTTTTCATCCGTGTGTGTGCGTGTGTGTGTGTGTAATTACCTAAGTGTAGTTACAGGATGAGAGCTATGCTCGTGGTGTCCCGTCTTCCCAGCACTCTTTGTCATATAACGCTTTGAAACTACTGACGGTCTTGGCCTCCACCACCTTCTCACTTAACTTGTTCCAACCATCTACCACTCTATTTGCGAAGGTGAATTTTCTTATATTTCTTCAGCATCTGTGTTTAGCTGTGTGTGTGTGTGTGTGTGTATATATATGTATATATATTGTGACGGTAAAGTGTTGGAGTGTTGATGTTCGGTAGGGTCAATGGCAGGGGGCAATGCCTCGTCACATTTACAGAAAAAAAAAGAAACCCTGCTTGCCTGTTTGTCTGTGGTAAGGTAATGGGAAGACACACAAAACACAAAGTATAAACAATGAAATTTTAATTACTCTAGA
This sequence comes from Procambarus clarkii, assembly GCF_040958095.1. NCBI lineage: Eukaryota > Metazoa > Arthropoda > Malacostraca > Decapoda > Cambaridae > Procambarus > Procambarus clarkii. The sequence continues at coordinate 19,611,430 of NC_091215.1, forward strand.
CAACAAGATATGAACAAAGACAATCCCTTGGCTTACGTAAAATTCAAAACAAGTCAACAAACAAAACATGAAAAATTAATGGCTGTAAAATTTACTCTAAAATAAAATGAAGTGCAAAATAATAGTAATATTAATCAGGTGCTGAGAATACTGGCTTTAAGCTGCCACCTCCCTTAGTACACGACAGCCAGAGCTTTGTCTACCAGAGAGAGATGTCAACTCCAAAGAGCACAGAGATATTCTGAGGAGTACTGCGTGTGCTGGCCCAGACGTCGACTCAGGTAGTGGGCGTGAGTGCAGGTGCGGCGACACACCAGCCAATCAGGAACAGGCAGGCGGAGAATGGGTAGTTTGCTCGTTGACGGCGGGCGGGAGCCGGTGTGTCTGGTGGTGCAAGGTACGCTTTGCTTCCTGGGCAAAACGTTTGGCGATACTGGTGGACATATCTTCAATATAGTATCTTGTACTTGAATGCCGTGAATTATGTAGGGAAGAGCAGGCACAATCTCTCTTGAAAGAGATTATCGTCACAATATATATATATATATATTATATATATATATATATATATATATATATATATATATATATATATATATATATATATATATATATATATATATATATATATATATATATAACCGAAAACTCACACCCCAGAAGTGACTCGAACCCATACTCCCAGGAGCAACGCAACTGGTATGTACAAGACGCCTTAATCCACTTGACCATCACGACCGGACAAAATGAGGTGATAGCCGAAGCTATTTGAACCACCCCACCGCCGGCACTCGGATGGTAATCTTGGGCATAGCATTTTACCAAATCACCTCATTCTTTGGGGCACACGTGAGGAACACAAATGCGAACAAGCCTGAATGGTCCCCAGGACAATATGCAACTGAAAACTCACACCCCAGAAGTGACTCGAACCCATACTCCCAGGAGCAACGCAACTGGTATGTACAAGACTCCATAACCCACTTGACCATCACGACCGGACAAAATGAGGTGATAGCCGAAGCTATTTGAACCACCCCACCGCCGGCACTCGGATGGTAATCTTGGGCATAGCATTTTACCAAATCACCTCATTCTTTGGGGCACATGTGAGGAACACAAATGCGAACAAGCCTGAATGGTCCCCAGGACAATATGCAACTGAAAACTCACACCCCAGAAGTGACTCGAACCCATACTCCCAGGAGCAACGCAACTGGTATGTACAAGACGCCTTAATCCACTTGACCATCACGACCGGACAAAATGAGGTGATAGCCGAAGCTATTTGAACCACCCCACCGCCGGCACTCGGATGGTAATCTTGGGCATAGCATTTTACCAAATCACCTCATTCTTTGGGGCACACGTGAGGAACACAAATGCGAACAAGCCTGAATGGTCCCCAGGACAATATGCAACTGAAAACTCACACCCCAGAAGTGACTCGAACCCATACTCCCAGCAGCAACGCAACTGGTATGTACAAGACGCCTTAATCCACTTGACCATCACGACCGGACAAAATGAGGTGATAGCCGAAGCTATTTGAACCACCCCACCGCCGGCACTTGGATGGTAATCTTGGGCATAGCATTTTACCAAATCAACTCATTCTTTGGGGCACACGTGAGGAACACAAATGCGAACAAGCCTGAATGGTCCCCAGGACAATATGCAACAGAAAACTTACACCCCAGAAGTAACTCGAACCCATACTCCCAGGAGCAACGCAACTGGTATGTACAAGACTCCTTAACCCACTTGACCATCACGACCGGACAAAATGAGGTGATAGCCGAAGCTATTTGAACCACCCCACCGCCGGCACTCGGATGGTAATCTTGGGCATAGCATTTTACCAAATCACCTCATTCTTTGGGGCACACGTGAGGAACACAAATGCGAACAAGCCTGAATGGTCCCCAGGACAATATGCAACTGAAAACTCACACCCCAGAAGTGACTCGAACCCATACTCCCAGGAGCAACGCAACTGGTATGTACAAGACGCCTTAATCCACTTGACCATCACGACCGGACAAAATGAGGTGATAGCCGAAGCTATTTGAACCACCCCACCGCCGGCACTCGGATGGTAATCTTGGGCATAGCATTTTACCAAATCACCTCATTCTTTGGGGCACACGTGAGGAACACAAATGCGAACAAGCCTGAATGGTCCCCAGGACAATATGCAACTGAAAACTCACACCCCAGAAGTGACTCGAACCCATACTCCCAGGAGCAACGCAACTGGTATGTACAAGACGCCTTAATCCACTTGACCATCACGACCGGACAAAATGAGGTGATAGCCGAAGCTATTTGAACCACCCCACCGCCGGCACTCGGATGGTAATCTTGGGCATAGCATTTTACCAAATCACCTCACCCGAGTGCCGGCTAGAAGTGCTAGCCAGAATGCACTTCTTGGCCTACTATGCAAGGCCCGATTTGCCAAATAGGCCGAGTGATTTTCTTTTTTTTCAACAAATTGTTTTCAATTGACTTATTTGAATTATTATTATTATATTATATTAATTAACACTTTCGCACTCTCCACGAAGGTCAGTCAGCCAACCGTAAGTGTTCACGGCGTTTTGCCGCGTAAGCGTGAAAACAAAACTGTGTATACTCTTTTTACTCTCATGACCTTAGTTCTCGAGCTACGTATTTCATTTTGGTACCAACGTATTCGCAATAAAATTCTCTAGAAGAACATCAGTAAAAAAAGTCACGAAACGTATAGGGATACCAGCACCAAATAAATAACTACGAAGATGACTCGCCGTGAGCGCCCAACAGCAACAAAATGTTTTTACTCTTGGGATTGTTATCACCTCCACACTTGTTCTACAGCGTTAATTTTGGTATCAATGGACTCGCAATGAAATTCCCAACATGGTGATATGAATATAAGCGTAGAATAATGATGCGGCCCGCCCGCAAGAGTGTGGGAAGTGGTGAAATTGTTAACCGGTATCGGTGACGGGACGACGCACGGCGCTTTGAAAGTTTATACTTATTTCACTCTCATGACATTAATTTTCTATGTACGTCATTCATTTTTGTGTCAATGTGTTCGCAATAGAATGTTCTATGAGCCCATAGGTAAAAAAGATCAACAAAGCGTAAGATAGAATAGCGCCAAATATAAAACAACGCTGGAACATATCAGTGAGCGTCAAACACACACGAAATGTTTTTACTTTTGTAATGTTTGTCAAGTTTATACTTGTTGCACACAGTTATTTTTGGTTGTACATTGATCGGAATAAAATTCCCTAAACAGACATGTGCATATAATACATGATATGGGGGAAGCATTACCAGTATAAACGGCTAAAGTCACCCACCTGCAACCCGTTTGGGACATAATACCATTTGATCGAAGTGGTCCACACCTTTCATGAACTTATTGTACCATGCAGCCTAGTGGTGAGAAAGAGAGCCTCATGGCGCGCAGTTTGAAACAAACCCAAAGTAAATCGGATAAAAATTGAATTTTATACAAATATTTTAAAAGAGGACATAACTTTATGTCCACTATGCGGTAGCGTTAATAATAATAATAATAATAATAATAATAATTTTTAGTTAGGTAAAGGTACATACATAAAGAGATTTTACAAAGTTTGTTGGCTTTATAGATAGAGCTAGTACATACAATGCCTAAAGCCACTAATTACGCAAAGCGTTTCGGGCAGGAAAAAACACTAATGACTAAAGCTTAAAACTAATGGGTAAAAAGAAAAAAAATGCGTTGAGTACAAATAAAAATAGAGGTAAAAGAGGGGGGAACATTGTTGAAAAAGCAGCACAAATACAATTACAAATTATTACAGAAAATTACATTCAAACAGCGTTGATTTGAAAAACAAAAAAACAAAAAACATACATGGGTTGACAATAGAGGGGTAAGGTAGGTTACAGGGAATTTATTAGGTATAGCTTCGTTTTTAACTTAAACTGGTTGAGAGAGGTACAGTCTTTAACATGGTTGGGAAGGTCATTCCACATTCTGGGCCCCTTGATTTGTAGAGCATTTCTGGTTTGATTAAGTCGTACTCTAGGAATATCAAAACTGTATTTATTTCTGGTGTGGTGCTCATGGGTTCTGTTACAACCTTCTATGAAGCTTTTGAGATCAGGATTGGCATTATAGTTTAGCGTTTTATATATGTATAATACACATGAGAGAATGTGCAGTGACTTAATGTCTAACATATTCAGAGATTGGAGTAGGGGTACCGAGTGATGTCTGGGGCCAGAATTGGATATTGTCCTAATAGCAGCTTTGTGTTGAGTAATTAGAGGACGTAAGTGATTTTGGGTAGTAGAGCCCCAAGCACAAATACCATAGTTGAGATATGGATAGATAAGGGAGTAATAGAGAGTCACCAGGGCAGGGCGTGGTACATAATATCTGATCTTAGAAAGAATGCCCACAGTTTTTGAAACTTTTTTTGATATGTTTGATATGTTTAATGATATGTTTTATGATCTTTGATATGTCCCTGGAAATTCAGCTTGTGGTCAATGAGAATGCCAAGGAATTTGCCATCTAATTTGTTACAAATTTGGGTATTGTTTATTTTGAGATTTATTTGATTAGAGGATTTATTGCCAAACAGAATATAGAAAGTTTTGTCAATGTTAATGGTGAGTTTGTTGGCAGTTAGCCACAGATGGACTTTATTTAGCTCAGTATTTACTGTGGCATTTAGAGCAAGGGGATCAGGACTGGAGTAAATGAAGGTTAGACGAAACAGGACTCACCGGTGAGTCCGGTTAGCGCGAAAGTGTTAAGACAATAAATTATTGACTTAGTTATATTAGTTTAGGTTAGGTTAGGTTAGGTAGGGTAGGTTAGGTTCGGTCTTATATCTATGTTAGTTTTGACTCAAATTTAAAAATATGAACTCATACATAGTGAAATGGATAGCTTTATTATTTCACAAGAATTTTTTTTTTTAAATATAAATTAAGGAAAACTTGGCCTATTAGGCAAATCGGCCCTTGCACAGTAGGCCAAGAAGTGCGTTCTGGCTACTAGGTACGACATATATATATATATATATATATATATATATATATATATATATATATATATATATATATATATATATGCAATAATGATCACAAAAACACTGATCCAAGTATGCAGAATAACCCCATGTGAAAAATAGAAAATGCTTAACACGTTTTTGGCTAATTCGCCTTCATCAGAGCAAAGTAGAATGAAGATAAGAAAACATTGCTGATCAGACCTTTATATCTGCCTGGGCAGATCACCTGACCACCAAGAATAAGAGGAGGAAAGGAATTATAAGAAAGAAGGTAACTGCAGAAGGCCTATTGGCCCATACGAGGCAGCTCTTATTAATATCTCCAAGTGCCATACGTGTTAAATGATTGCTATATTGTTTTGACGTGCTATATTGAGGCTTAAATAGGGATCCAACTTGTACATACCGGGGCTCACATTAAGGCTGTTGTTACAATGTTTGATCAAAGCAGACTCGATCACGTTTCGTTCAACAAACTCCTTACTTTTAACAATACATTTTGCCCCTTTGAAGTCGATAGAATGATTACATAAACTGGAATGTAAATACAATGCACTGGAGTGCTGGGCTATACGAATAGCATATGAATGCTGTTTTAAACGCAAGGAAAGAGATTTACCTGTCTGGCCGATGTAAACACATGCACATTCATTATAAGGGATAAGAACATAAGAACATAAGAACAAAGGCAACTGCAGAAGGCCTGTTGGCCCATACGAGGCAGCTCCTATTTATAACTACCCAATCCCACTCATATACTTGTTCAACCCGCGCTTGAAACAATCGAGGGACCCCACCTCCACAATGTTACGCGACAATTGGTTCCACAAATCAACAACCCTGTTACTGAACCAGTATTTACCCAAGTCTTTCCTAAATCTAAACTTATCCAATTTATACCCATTGTTTCGTGTTCTGTCTTGTGTTGATACTTTTAATACCCTATTAATATTCCCTTTGTTATGTCCATTCACCCACTTGTAAACCTCTATCATGTCACCCCTAACTCTTCGCCTTTCCAGTGAATGCAACTTAAGCTTTGTTAATCTTTCTTCATATGAAAGATTTCTAATTTGGGGAATTAACTTAGTCATCCTACGCTGGACACGTTCAAGTGAATTTATATCCATTCTATAATATGGCGACCAAAACTGAACTGCATAATCTAAATGGGGCCTAACTAGAGCAAGATATAGCTTGAGAACCACACCAGGTGTCTTGTTACTAACGCTGCGATTAATAAATCCAAGTGTCCAATTTGCCCTATTACGAACATTTATGCATTGATCCTTTTGTTTTAAATTCTTACTAATCATAACTCCCAGATCCCTTTCGCAATCCGACTTCGCAATCTCAACACCATCTATCTCGTATCTTGTAACTATCATCATTACCTAACCTCAGAACTTTACATTTATCAGCATTAAACTGCATCTGCCAATCCTTTGACCATTTCAAAACCCTATCTAGATCAACTTGAAGTGATAGTGAGTCCTCCTCCGAATTAATTTCCCTACCGATTTTCGTATCATCGGCAAATTTGCAAATGTTGCTACTCAAACCTGAATCTAAATCATTTATATATATTATAAACAACAGAGGTCCCAGGACAGAGCCTTGAGGCACTCCACTTACAACATTTTCCCACTCTGACTTGATTCCATTTATACTAACTCTCTGTTTCCTTTGGTATAGCCATGCCCTAATCCAGCTTAATATAGCACCCCAATACCATGAGACTCTATCTTTTTAATCAGTCTTTCATGTGGCACTGTATCAAAAGCTTTGCTAAAGTCAAGGTACACAACATCACAATCCTTACCACTATCAACTGCCTCAACTATGCTAGAATAAAAAGATAACAAATTTGTTAAACATGAACGGCCATTTATAAAACCATGTTGCGACTCAATTATTAATTTATGTTTTTCAAGATGAAGACGAATTTTATTTGCTGTTATAGATTCGAGTAACTTTCCCACAATAGATGTTAGGCTAATTGGTCGATAGTTAGACGCAAGTGATCTATCTCCTCTCTTAAAAACTGGTATCACATTAGCAACTTTCCAAAACTCTGGCACTCTGCCTGACTCTATTGATTTATTAAATATGGTTGACAGTGGGTCACAAAGCTCCTCTTTGCATTCTTTAAGCACCCTGGCAAACACTTCATCCGGCCCTGGGGATTTGTTTGGTTTGAGTTTTACTATTTGTTTAAGAACATCCTCCCTGGTAACTGCTAAACTCGTCAACCTGTCCTCGTCCCCATCCACATAGACTTGTTCGGCTGAAGGCATATTGTTAAGTTCCTCTTTAGTAAATACAGATACAAAATATTTATTAAAAATACTACTCATCTCTTCATCACTATCTGTTATTTGACCAGTCTCAGTTCTTAATGGACCTATCCTTTCCCTAGTCTTAGTACGATATAACTGAAAAAACCCTTTAGGATTTGTCTTTGCTTGCCCTGCTATGCGAACTTCATAGTTTCTTTTTGCTTTCCTTATCTCTTTTTTAACATTTCTAACCAGTTGTACGAATTCCTGTTCTAAAGTGACCTCCCCATTTTTAATCCTTTTGTATCAAGCTCTCTTTTTACCTATAAGGTTCTTCAAATTCTTTGTTATCCACTTTGGGTCATTAGTTTTCGATCTATTCAATTTGTATGGTATACTACGTTCCTGTGCTTTGTTTAGAATATTCTTAAATAAGTTATATATTGAATCCACATCGAAATCCCCATTTAAGTCACCTATCGCTGGGTTCATGTCTCGCTCCAAGACCGGCCCACACCCCATACCCAAGACTTTCCAATCAATTTGACCCAAAAAATTTCTTAGGCTTTTAAAATCAGCTTTTCGAAAATCTGGCACTTTAACAGAATTTTCTCCTACTGGTCTATTCCATTCTATGCTAAATCTGATTTCTTTGTGATCACTGTTCCCTAGCTCACTCCCTATTTCGATGTCATTAATTTGTGTTTCCCTGTTAGTTAACACTAAATCTAAAATATTATTTTCCCATGTTGGTTCCTTAATGTGTTGCGTAAGAAAGCAATCATCAATTAATTCTAGAAAATCTTCTGCTTCACTATTCCCTGTTTTGTTCAACCAGTTTATTCCGCTAAAATTAAAGTCACCCATGACATAAATACTGTTAGATCTAGATGCTCAAGATATTTCATCCCATAGGTGCTTTGCTTCCATTCTGTCTAAATTTGGTGGCCTATATATAACTCCTATTATAATATTATTAGCTTTTTCGTTTAATTCTATCCAAATAGTTTCTGTGTGTGGCTCAGTTTTGATTCCCTCTTTGAGACTACATTTCAAATTGTCCCTAACATATATGGCTACTCCACCTCCTCGTCTAATATATCTATCTGTGTGAAATAGTTTAAATCCATTTATTTGATATTCAGCTAATAGTTCTCTATTTTCTACATTCATCCACGTTTCGGTAAGTGCAATAATATCTATTTTTTCTGTGCAGACAAGAGCATTTAATTCGTTAATTTTATTTCTTACACTTCTACTGTTAGTGTAATATACCCTAAGTGAATTGTTATTTTGCGGCCCTTCTCTTTCCCTGATCATTTTGCCAATTCCTTTCTCCCACAAACACATACTTTTATTACCTCCTTCCTCCAAATCAATTCCCATACCTCTATCTACTAACAGTTTAAATCCAAACAAACACCTCTAACCACTTAAATACATGGATGGCGATATACTAAAGAAATTGTTCATGACTTTTGTTAGGCCAAAGCTAGAATATGCAGCTGTTGTGTGGTGCCCATATCTTAAGAAGCACATCAACAAACTGGAAAAGGTGCAAAGACATGCTACTAAGTGGCTCCCAGAACTGAAGGGCAAGAGCTACGAGGAGAGGTTAGAAGCATTAAATATGCCAAAACTAGAAGACAGAAGAAAAAGAGGTGATATGATCACTACATACAAAATAGTAACAGAATTGATAAAATCGACAGGGAAGACTTCCTGAGACCTGGAATTTCAAGAACAAGAGGTCATAGATTTAAACTAGCTAAACACAGATGCTGAAGAAATATAAGAAAATTCACCTTCGCAAATAGAGTGGTAGACGGTTGGAACAAGTTAAGTGAGAAGGTGGTGGAGGCCAAGACCGTCAGTAGTTTCAAAGCGTTATATGACAAAGAGTGCTGGGAAGACGGGACACCACGAGCGTAGCTCTCATCCTGTAACTACACTTAGTTACAGTTACACTTAGGTAATTACTTCTTCCAACGAGTTCGCAACAGCAATAACCCCAGCTCTCGATAGATGCACCCCATCACGAGCATACATTTCATTTCTTTCATAGAAGTGTTCCCAGTTGTCTATGAACTGGATGGAATACACACAACCTGCTACAGACGAGGGCGAGTTCTTAATTAATATGGACTTAAATGTATTTTCATTTTTGAACACAAGATTAATATTAAGGTTCTTCAGGTCTGGGGCAAGATTTACTAGACCATCAGAATATGGTAATACCAACGAATTTTTCAGTTCTGGTTTAGGCTTAGTAGTCTGTTTGTAGAAAGTCCTTTTTGCTTGACCAAACGCAAGATCCAAGATCGATTTTGGGTATTTTAACTTCTTCCCAATTTCAAATATATTTGCTATTTCTTCATCAAAAAATTCCGGACTGCAAACTCTCAGTGCTCTGAGAAACATACCAGAAAAAACTGCCCGCTTGACCTGAACATGATGATTTGAATAAAAATGTACATACGAGCACACATTGGTAGGTTTCCTATACACATTGAATTTGAAACTCCTACCAATTCTATGAATCATGATGTCTAAAAAAGACAGAACACCATTCACTTCGTTCTCAATTGTGAATTTAATTGACGGAACCAGCGAATTAATTTGATTTGAGAAAATCAGTTTCGTCATGGTTATTTCGTCATGACGATATTTTAGGCCACAGGCATAAAATATCGTCAACATACCTATACCAAAGCAAATTTGAGGGTAAAATCCTGGGAAGGATATTTGTTTCAAAACATTCCATGTACAGATTGCTCAAAACAGGGGAGAGGGGATTACCCATCGCCATGCCAAATGTTTGTTTATAAAATGAATTATTAAAAATGTTTTCTTAGATGTTTTCTTATCTTCATTCTACTTTGCTCTGACAAAGGCGAATTAGCTGAAAACGCATTAAGCATTTTCTATTTTTCACATGTGGTTATTCTGCATATGCATGCATGCATATGCATATGCATATATATATATATATATATATATATATATATATATATATATATATATATATATAATGTCGTACCTAGTAGCCAGAACGCACTTCTCTGCCTACTATGCAAGGCCTGATTTGCCTAATAAGCCAAGTTTTCATGAATTAATTGTTTTTCGACTACCTAACCTAACTTTTTTGGCTACCTAACTTAACCTAACCTATAAAGATAGGTTAGGTTAGGTTAGGTAGGGTTGGTTAGGTTCGGTCATATATCTACGTTAATTTTAACTCCAATAAAAAAAAATTGACCTCATACATAATGAAATGGGTAGCTTTATCATTTCATAAGAAAAAGATTAGAGAAAATATATTAATTCATGAAAACTTGGCTTATTAGGCAAATCGGGCCTTGCATAGTAGGCCAAGAAGTGCGTTCTGGCTACTAGGTATGACATATATATATATGTATATATATATATATATATATATATATATATATATATATATATATATATATATATATATATATATATATATATATAATAATGTAAATTAGCATGATGCATGGGAAATATGTGCAACATATGTGTGTACCAACCCGTTCTCGCAAATTTAATAAGTCAATATTGACTTATTAAATATGTGCATAGGTGACATACTTAACATAATAGATACCCTTAAAAAGATTCATAGAAAACACCGACCTTACCTAACCTTGTTAGTATCTTAAGATAAGCATCTTATTGCTTCGTAATTACAATTATTACTTAACCTATACCTATTATAGGTTAGGTAATAATTGTAATTACGAAGCAATAAGATGCTTATCTTAACATACTAAGTAGGTTAGGTAAGGTCGGTGTTTTCTATGAATCTTTTTAAGGGTATCTATTATGTTAAGTATGTCACCTATGCACATATTTAATAAGTCAATATTGACTTATTAAATTTGCGAGAACGGGTTGTGTGTACACATGTGATGCACGTAACACAGTGTCTTTGGACAGTACGGATGTTCTACTGCCATAATATAGAGTACGTGTTCATTATACATAGGATTAGCACGAAAAAACAAATAAAATGTATTTGGAACTGTGTGCAAAATATGAACAAAAATATATTCGAGGCAATTCGCGCATCCTGCCCTGGGTGCCCTACTGGCCCCGGGGGCGTACGCCACAGGCGACCAGGGAATGATGACATCACGCGAGAACTTACGGACCCCATAGCAGCCAAAGTACGTACAATTTCGACTTTGTTACTATACCCATACTCAGCAAAGGGGTTTTGACACTTTCAAAACAAAAAATAATTTTTTCCAGATAATTTATTTCCTGCGCACTGGGTGGGTGTCATATTTGGAAGACGAGCAGCTGAGTGGTTAATACTGTAACGTACTTGTGTTTCTTATTTATTTTTTACTTTATTTTATTTTATTTATATATACAAGAAGGTACATTGGGTTTATGAGAGTACATACCATTGATGTTTTTTTATGAGAGTACATACCATTAATGTTTTTTTATGAGAGTACATACCATTGATGTTTTTGATGTTGAAATGGTAAAGCTAGTCTTGTAAAGCCACTAGCACGCATAGCATCTTTCGAGCAGGTCCTTAATCTTACCGATAATTTTAAGTAGGTAATTTTTAGCAAAATTGAAAAATGTTAACAGGTACACTGCAAAAAAATTTGATAAAATTTATATGTTCAGGCAGAACATATAAACATTCAGCAGAATTTGTTACATGCATAGTATTGGTGAGATTTGGGGGATATTCAGTTGACAATTTCCAGGTTCAAATCCCAGGCAGGACAGAAATGGTTGGGCAAATTTCCAACCACTAAATGCCAGGTCAGAAGTTGGACCTTGGGAAACCATGATATGACCCCTAACATATATTGTACATGTATATATATATACACTGGCTCCCTGTACCTCGAGACAATGACTTACTGTATTTGTAAATATATTTTGCCATATAAGAAAATGATTTATTCAGAATCCATTCATATATGTGATTCAATTTGTCGTTACAGATAAAAGATGCTTGGCGTCCTAGACTTCAGAATGTCCAGAAAACAATGATTTCTTTTCGTGGACAGACAACCACACCTAATGCAAATAGGCGAGGGACTGACTTCAGTATGGCAATGTCAGAAAGTTCTAGAAAAACTTCCGTTACATCACTTCCCAGGAAATGCTCAGTGGCTTCCAGTGTCTTCCATTCCACTTCCAATAAGACCAAAAGGGCAACAGCATTAAGTGATACTTCTGAAACCTCCAGGAAATCTGCTGGCATAGCTTCATGCAGAAAGGTCTCTATTACCTCTAACCTTGAAACTATACCAATGACAAGTATGATGGAATAGCACTGCTACCTCAATCTTAAATCATCATCTTCTTTTCAGATAAATGTATGACTAACAGCATTTTTTCATCCAACAATACCTTGTGTTCGTGCAATGTTAATTAGAAACTAAAATACTTGTACAGAGAGCCACGTGCTTTTTGAACACCTTTTTTTACAAAAATACCTGTTTTCCGATTTGGGTTTGCTTGAATAAAAAGTTTGAATAACTGGCGGGGCAGTTATTTGAATAAAAATGGGCAATAAAGACGGAATTTGTTTGCCAGTGACCATACATACAGTGCCACTTGAGCAGTGTTTATACACTAATGGATGGCTCAGAAACTTAAAACCCTGCCATGGCATTAGGTGCATTAGAATACATGGTGAAAGGCAGTCTGCTGAGGTTACCTCATTACCATTAATCTCCACTTCAGTCAACCCAACACTTATCAACATCCACCTTTTCTATCTAAATAACAGTAGCCAACTATAATCTTCAAGTTAACAAGTGGATCTGAACTCACATTGGTGAGTACAAACAAAACACTGTTGAATTTCTGCAAAAAAAATTTTGTCAATTTTTTCCCCTAGCTTTTCAGGATGATGAACCACTTATCCGAACACAACAGGTTATTTGTTCAATCTCAGTCCTGAGGGGATCGGAAAGCACATGGCTGCCTGTATTGGACTGGAATAATTCCTTATTTTTTATTTTTATTTATTAAAAGATGTAATAACCAGTATCCATGACTTTGTAGTGTAGACAACCTTGCATTCCCTGAGTTATAGGGGTTGTTGTTAAAATGAGCCGGGGCTTCATGTTCGCAGTGTGCAAAATTAGTCTTGGATCCGAGGCCCACACTTGCTTACGCCTCACAAATCAATAACAGATCAACTCAAATAACTCAAATAACAAAACAAATCAATAACATCTTGCTATGGGGAATGTTCAAGAAATAAATGGTGAACAGAAAAAACTGGAAATGGTGTCAGTTTTTAAAGAAGGAAAGTTTTATGTACTAGGTTTATATGAGACAAAAAGTAAATAAGATTGAGGAATAGAATGGAGTAAATGTCATAAAAATCGGAACGAAAGAAGAGGGAGGGAATTATCAAAGGAAAGCGCCAAGCCATTACAACTATATAGCACTAGGAAGGGGGTCAGGATAAGGATTTGGGATGGTACAGGGAAAAGGAATGGTGCCCAACCACTTGGACGGTTGGGGATTGAACGCCAACTTGCATGAAGCGAGACCATCGCTCTACCGTTCAGCCCAAGTATTTCTGGAAGGTGTGGATAGTGGCTCATTGTAGCTACCCACACTGAGACAACTCAACGCATTTGAGTCACATCAGCCCTAGGAGTCCTTAATTGCCTATCTGATGCCAGAGGCCAAAACCTGGCCCCCACTTCCTTATAGAGGCACAGGGAGCAGGGAATTCTTACAATCACCCCTCACTAAATAAACCCACAGAAAGTAAGCAAAGGTAAATAGACACCTGCAAGTTTCAGAGAGAAAAAAGAAAAATGAAAAGGCAAAAGATTCTGCAAACGATCCACCCAGTAGCTAGAGCAAATTCAGCTAGTCGGTTACAGCCAGCCACTGCCAGCCACTGCCAGCCACTGGAGCTGGTCGGCCGAGAGGACAGTACACTGGACTTGTGATCCTGTGGTCCCGGGTTCGATCCCGGGTGCCGGCGAGAAACAATAGCCAGAGTTTCTTTCACCCTATGCCCCTGTTACCTAGCAGTAAAATAGGTACCTGGGTGTTAGCCAGCTGTCACGGGCTGCTTCCTGGGGGTGGAGGCCTGGTCAAGGACCGGGCAGCGGGGACACTAAAGCCCCGAAATCATCTCAAGATAACTGCCAGGTGGTAGCACCATTGGGAGCTGCTGGCTTCCCATATTAACAGTAATCAGGCCTTAGCCTGATGTCCAGATGTTTGGACTTTTTTTTTTGAGTTGCTAGCCTTTCAGGTCCCAACTATTTCCTAGATAAGTGTTGGCCATTTTTGTATTTTGTTCTGTGGGGACCCATTTGTTTGTGTGTTGTTTAAAGATTTAGCGTTAGCTTCATATGCATGTATTTATAAGCCTCACTTATATGGACATCGGAAACTGTTCACTTAAACTGCATGAGCTTTGGGCAGCCATTCTCTAAGCACTCATCTAGTGTAGCAAGTATATTATGTCAGTAATACTTGCTCCATATTCTCATTAGCTTATGTGCAGTTACAGTAATAAAATGGGCTGTTAATTCTATTTAGTCCACAAATTACAATTAACACCTGTTCCCAAGTGTTCAGTTAATACCTCTTCCCAAACCTGCTAGAGGACGGTCAGGTGAGGTGTAGGACTGGTAATACTGTATAAGCAGTCGATAGCAAATCATCATCCCAAGTTACAGTCCACTACGGGCTCACCATAGCCCGTGCTACTTGGAACTTTTTGTTCCCAGCAGCTGAATCTATAACAACAACAACAACAACAACAAATCATCATCAGTCAAACTCCAAGAGTGGTTCAGTACAGACGTTTGAATGATATCGCAATCTTTAACATTCACCAACAACCATGTAACATTTGACGTGTGAGTTCCTACCCTCACAAGATGCTTCAGCCTCGACACAAGGCAGACATCCAGACTCTGACCTCATCGAGCTTCCAGGCTCTCGTCTTGCAATTGGCTCCTCGACTCCACCCGCATTCGGAGCACCACACTCTACACACTCACCTCGCATCCGAGCTCTCTACCCTCGGCCTCACTCGGCTCTCTACCCTGCTCCAGGCTTCATCTCAACTTCTAAAACACTACCAACAAACCGACTGCTGTAACCAGGACTACTAAATAAACATGAATATACTGTACAGTATAATTATGTATAATATAATAAAAGCTTTATCATTCCATAAGAAAACAAATTAGAAAATTATATAATGCCAGGAAAACTTGGCTTATTAAGCAAATTGGGGATATATGTAATATACATATATATGTCGTACCTAGTAGCCAGAACGCACTTCTCAGCCTACTATGCAAGGCCCGATTTGCCTAATAAGCCAAGTTTTCATGAATTTATGTTTTTTCGACTACCTAACCTACCTAACCTAACCTAACTTTTTCGGGTTCCTAACCGAACCTAACCTATAAAGATAGGTTAGGTTAGGTTAGGTAGGGCTGGTTAGGTTCGGTCATACATCTACGTTAATTTTAACTCCAATAAAAAAAAATTGACCTCATACATAATGAAATGGGTAGCTTTATCATTTCATAAGAAAAAAATTAGAGAAATTATATTAATTCAGGAAAACTTGGCTTATTAGGCAAATCGGGCCTTGCATAGTAGGCATAGAAGTGCGTTCTGGCTACTAGGTACGACATATATATATATATATATATATATATATATATATATATATATATATATATATATATATATATATATTACTAGGTACGACATATATATATATATATATATATATATATATATATATATATAATATGACATATATATATATATATATATATATAATATGTTGTACCTAGAAGCCATAATGCACTGTTTAGCCTACTATGCAAGGCATGATTTGCCTAATAAGCCAAGTTTTCCTTTAGTTATATACTGCATTTAAAAACAAAATTGTCTTGAAATGGTAAAGCTTTCCATTACATAATGAGTAATTTTTTTTATATTTTAGTTAATTAAAACTAACGTAAAAATATGACCAAACCTACCTAACCTAACTGAACCTAACCTATCTTAACCTAACCTAAACCAACATAATTAAGTCAGCAATTCATTCAAGGTATGATATAATTTTATATATATAAAATATATATATATATATATATATATATATATATATATGTCGTACCTAATAGCTAGAACGCACTTCTCAGCCTACTATTCAAGGCCCGATTTGCCTAATAAGCCAAGTTTTCATGAATTAATGTTTTTTCGTCTACCTAACCTACCTAACCTAACCTAACCTAGCTTTTTTTGGCTACCTAACCTAACCTTACCTATAAATATAGGTTAGGTTAGGTTAGGTAGGGTTGGTTTGGTTCGGTCATATATCTATGTCAATTTTAACTCCAATAAAAAAATTGACCTCATACATAGAGAAAAGGGTTGCTTTATCATTTCATAAGAAAAAAATTATAGTAAATATATTAATTCAGGAAAACTTGGCTTATTAGGCAAATCGGGCCTTGAATAGTAGGCTGAGAAGTGAGTTCTGGCTACTAGGTACGACATATATATATATATACAGTATATATATATATATATATATATATATATATATATATATATATATATATATATATGATACAATAAGAGGAAACTAAACTAAACCATAACAGTAAGCCGTGTTGTATACTATCCTACTGTTTCAGAGAAAAAGACATTGCTTATTTTTGACCTTAGAATTATTATATGCCTGCCTTACAAATGATTTTAAGTAATGCCCTGTTTGGGCTACTGTAATAAGAAACACATGAATTTTATTTCTAATTAGGGTACATTATACTCTTGCAGAGTGGTAGACCCTGAGGTGATCAGCGGCCAGTTTACCTCCGCCTTCCTTGGGTTATTAATTTGAATGGCAGAATGTTGTATTCAAGAAATTATCTGTTTTGAATCATAAAATAATCAGTCCAGTCTCATAATGTGACAAGCAAATAGTGTGTGCTATTTCTGTACTACAATATATGAATCTATCCCAACCCATCTAACCCATCGAAACTGATTCTCGTTAGTTCAGAAACACGTACTATTCCAATGTTTGTATACTTCATACCAGCATTCATAATCTTTGCTTGGTTCCCTAGCATACAAATATAATGCATCAAGTGTGAGGATGAGTCGAGATGATAATGTAGCACAGACTTCTCTCAAAAGTGAGATAAAGATGACTGATTCTATTTCCAAAACCATTACCTATTTTCACTTGCTAGGAAAAGCAGGTTTGATAAATTCAATAGAAGAAAATCCTGGGTTCTGAACCCAACTAAATTAATTCTGGAGTACATTCATACATGAGGGTGTTTTTAATTTTTCAACTTGTATTATATGTGTATATAACTTTTTCCTTCTCAAAAACAAAACAAAAATCTTACTGTAAATATAGAGTATACAAGGGCTGAAGAGATTTGCTATATGCATACTGTGTTCTGTATCACCATTACTATTGTATATTTCAAGATATATTAGCCACTCTACTGTTTCATGTTATTGACTAGCTAATTCAGTAACAATGGTATGGTTTAAATTCCCGAAGTTACATGGTTTCCCATTCATCTGTCTACCTGAAGAAGAAATGAAAACTGAGTGAACAGTGTCTGCTGCCTGCACCAGGAATAAAATTTAAACAGGTAGATCAGCAGCGTAACTAATTATTTACCTACTGGGATACAGCTCATGCCACTACATAAAGTACAATTATAATCTATATTATTTCTGGTTATGTATTAATAGCTGCTATCATTCTCTTTGCTAAATACTATATTATTATGCAGGTATGTGCTATTTTTGTCTCGAGTGTACATGTATTTATTTCTGCAGTATATTGTTGTAAGATGATTTTGTGTTGTATGCAAATGGTACATACATGATAGCCAAGATGCATAATAATATTTAAAGTATTTACTATAGTTCTGCATTTAGCAGGGATATTTGAGCTTCTCATTGCAGGTTTAGTGCTTAGGTTGAACTACACCATGCATCATATCAAGATAGTGAACATATCATTATTTACCTTACTTTCTATTATTTCTTGTTAGTGAATGAGTTACTGAGAGATACATGCATACATATTGTACACTAAAAAAATATTTTGTTTATAATTTGTTATTCATAATACAATACTGGCACCTCTATAGAAAATAGTTTTCCTCTGGGTTAATGCACTTTTATCTTTGAAAAAAATACAAAAAATACCGTTCATAGTTACAGTACTTCCAAATTGTCTTCACTCTATACAGTAATATAATGTGCACTATTTCAAGCCTGAAAATAATGCTAAATCTGATGCTTTATACTTTATTACTATAATTCAAACGTTCTAATTACTGTACTCCCAAATCAAAATTAAATTTTGGAAATGTACTAGTATTGTAGCTAGAGATAATTATTGGACTTCATACATATGATGAATGAATCGAGTGTTAGCATTGTGACCAGCCATATGATAAGTTTGGTGACATTTGGAGTTTTGTGTCTGTAAGCTTATTGTTATTTCTTAGTTTTTGTATAGTATTTTTGACTTACAACTGTAGTGTTTTAATTTGTTTGTTATACAGAATTATTATATGACAATGACAATTGACAGAAATATTTATACAGCTGTAATGCTTTTATCAAGACTAAATATGGATAAAATCCAAGATATTTATATGTAGCTATTTTCATGGTATTAAACACATTAAATAAATAATTGAAACGGTTGTTTGATTTAAACCAATACTGTATTATCATATGCATTTTTTCTTAAAAAAATTATATTGGGTATAAAGAATTGAGATTACAAAAATAAGGATGATTTATGTGAGCTGTATGTATGTATATGAAATTCCACAAGACAGTACAGTATATTGATACAAGGCAGTTCAGAACATTGTTAGCGATAGCCTGCTGGGGATGCCAAATTGAAATATTTATTACTGCTTGATAGTAATAAACTTACTAAACACTTGAATTACATGACTAGTATTGGGAGATTAAAAATAACAAGCTTCATAAAGGACCATAGAGCTGTTTGGTATCCCAAGCAATTGTTGAATCTGTACATGACTCGTGTCTAGTGCTGGTATTAGAGTACCCTGTATACAGAAACAGTCTGAAAAGTCTTAATTTTTTTTTTTTTAATTAAATCAACTTGAGTCAGACTCTGGGTCTGGCTGTTGGTGTGCAAATCTGTTTAAATGTATGACATATAAATTGCTTTTAAAAATCAAATCAAAATCAAATGTTTATTCAGGTAAAAGTACGTACATACAAGATGAGTTACAAACAATGTTGGATTTATAGATAGAGCTTGTACATACAATACAGTTTACAGTATATATTTCATCATATTCACAGTACTGTATTGTTTGCAAATTCAATTACAGTATTTACATTAGTATAATGGTACATAGCCTTCCTGGCTTGATGCCTTCTTTGATAATTACTTATTTACACTAAGTATAAACAACAACAAATTCCTATTATAAAAACAGTAGACAGTAATGTACTTTAATAAATTAACCAGTGCTATACTCACAAGATATTTTTTAAAGATTCTCTCATCTAAACATCTCTCACTTATGGTATCTGCACCTGGGGATCTACAATCCAAAATTATCTTTGACCACTCATCATCAATCAGCAATCAGAGCTATTACAAACTCCATTCCCAGATAGCTCTCAGATCCCTTACTGAAATCCTTGAATATGTTACGTATCAAGTCACTGCATATCCTCACAAGTGTGCTCTATATGTAAAAAAACTCTGTACTGCAATTCTAATCCTAACCTTCAGCATTTCCTTGAAGGCTGTAACAGAACCCATAAGAAACAAGTACTGTATCTGTTTGATATCCCAAGAGTGCAACTTAACCAAAGCAAAAAATTCTCTGCAAATCAAGGGTCCTAAACTATGGAATGACCTTCCAAAATGAGATTAAAAACTGTTCTTCTCTTGTCTAATTTAACAAAAAAGAAACCAAAGCCTTATTAACTTTATGTAACAAATGTTCCCAACCTTTTCTCATCCTACATGTCAACCTGTGTTTTGCTGTTGTTGTGAACATTACTTATTAATTACCTTATTTGTAATTAAAATAATTACCTTATTTTGCATTACTTATTAATATTTGCTGTTACTAAATGTAACAGCATTTTTTTTTTGCATTTTAAAAAAAAAAAAAAAAATTATAGCAAATTTGGCCAAATTATAGGGAAAAATAATCCTATATTTTTATATAGGATTATATAAATCTTGTGCCATACCTAGAAGATAGAAGCAAAAGAGGCGATATGATCACCAAGTACCAAATAATAATAACAGGAATTGAAAAAATTGATAGGGAAGAATTCCTGAGACCTGGAACTTCAAGAACAAGAGGTCATAGATTTAAACTAACTTAACGAAGCTGCTGAAGAAATATAAGAAAATTCACTTTCGCAAACAGAGTGGTAGAGGGATGGAACAAGTTAGGTGAGGTGGTGGTGGAGGCCAAAACTGTCAGTAATTTCAAAGCGTTATATGACAAAGAGTACTGGGAAGACGGGACACCACGAGCGTAGCTCTCATCCTGTAACTACATTTAGATAATTGCACTAAGGTAATTACCTAGTTTACAATTGCTGTATTTTGACTTCACTTAGCTTGCCTGTTTAACAGTTTTATTTGCTTGATAACTGGTTTTAATACTTTGATATATTATTTATTTTTATCAAAACAATACATATTTATTACGAATTACTGGCATACAGAAAATTTGCAACCCGGAAAATTTACATTCTGCGCGACTAACTTTTGGAGAGGAAGACAGGTTATATAGTAGAGAAAACTTGATTTATCTACGGGTTACGCAATATTACAAGTGCCCCGTCGTCATCTTAGACTGAAGGAGTGCAACACAGCCATCATGATCGAGATAAACCCCTTAGTGAGATAATGATCACTCCTATAAGTGTCCAGGAAGCTCCCTGATGAGCCAGCCCTTGCTGGAGACGGGGCGAGTGGTGGCGACGGCCGGATCAGCTGTGAGACAATAACAACAATATGGTGGCGGATGCCCTTCCTTCCTTCACTCTCCACCACACCTCCAGACAACGGCCCTCCACAACCAGGTATTACATCTGCGAGGTTTCTCCATTCGTCAAGTCAGCAGCAGATGCTGGTGGAGGTGGTGAGAGTGTGGTGTATGTGGTGTGTCAGTGACGGTGTGGTGGTCGCGGCCCTCACTCCTGCAGACGACGGCCGGCCGTCACCGCTGCTTCACTACCCATCTTATATCATCTTTGTAGGCTGATTATGCACGTGTCATGTGACAGGGAAGCCCTGCAACGCCTATTTAATTGTGAATACATTTGATAACGAGATCAAATCGCGATTTCTAAGGTTTCTAACACAGTCTTGCTGTGTTAAGTTGCAGCCCGCTCGTGTTTGTAGACAGAATTTAGTAACTTTTTGAACATGCCAGGATTCTCATGCAATTAGGGACTACATAGTTGTGTCTGCATAGATGTACATAGTTATGCGTCTACATAGATTTATGTCTAGCTTTGTGTCTACATAAATTTTGTCAAAAACAAGCCATGCCCAACCAAGCTCTCCCTCTCGAGAAGTTTTATATGAAACCTGTTACCACAAAAACAATACGATCCTATAATCGGTGCAATAGGGTAGCTCCCACCAAAAGAAATAAGGTCCTGGTTTATATAAAGCAGGACAGAGATGTTTGGGCGGAGTTTCCATTTAACTGATGCTTCTGTTCACCTAGCTGTAAATAGTTAGTCATCTGTTATAAATTGTATCCTGGCAAAGGTCAGTAGTTGGCCTAGGGGGACCCTGATTAGTCCAAACTAGCTTCCTGTCCCTGACTGTTGGAAGTCACTAGTAAATTAAGAATAATCACTTAGATAATCACATGCGCATGAACTTGCAGTGCTTTTCAAATTGTTTTGATTCGAATATAATTTAGAAATGATTAACTCTAATATTACAAAAATGACTACATAATAATCCAAAATGATATCATAATTAAAATCTTAGTCAAATAAAACCCAAGTTAACCAGCCACCCACTGAATGAAATGTACAGGTTCCATGATAGACAAGTACAAACACATTTTAGTAAATGTTGTAATGCACAGGCATTACTTCAGGTCAAAATCCAGATGGAAAAAAAATCCTCAGGAACAATCAGGAGGAGGGCCACCAGCTTCCTGTTAAAAATAGAGGCACTAAATAGTTGGTGGCCCTCGAGTAAATGCCATTCCTGAAGTCATATACTGTATATGTGAAGTCATACATATGTTTCTGCCACCTATACAATATAGGTATTGGGTTAATAATAAAATAAACCTATAAATGTGAAATTTTTATGCCGCTCTTATTACTGTAAAATTTATATTAAATCATGCATATATGGTCATGTTACTCAGTGGTCAGTGTAGTTTACTTCCAACTAAATACACATGTATTTGATTCCCAGACAGAGAGAGAGGTTTTGGCACATTTTCCTGCACATGATGTCTCTCTGCACTTAGCAGTAAATAGGAACCTAGAGATTAGGCAACTATTGTGGGTTGCATCCAGAGAAAGTCAGTCACCATTGGCTTTGGCCAATGTTGTATAGCTGATTTACCCGATTTACCTAAGGGCCACTAACCCTAGTGGCCTTGATGGTGACATGAAGCTGGCAGCTTGTCAGAGGTCCCCCCTCCCATTTGCCTTGATGATCTTTTCCAGGTAGGTTTTTAAACTTAACACAGTTTTGGCATTTACAGTTTCAGCGGGAAGGCTGTTCTATGGGTTCATAACCCTGTGGGTGAAAACGCATCTCCTGTTCTCAGTCCTACATTGTGGCTTGTTGAGCCTGAAACCGTTGCTCCTTGTTTGTGTTACATCTGACCTTTGATGAAATTGTCCAGATCAACATCCTCTAACTTGTTTATTATTTTAAAAGTTTCATTGAGATCTGCCCTGTCATGCCTGGTTTGCAGTGTTATTAGGCCTGTGGCCCTCAACCAGGGATTCCATTGCCCGGTGTTGCATCTTCTCTTGAGCAGCTATGTCCTTCTGAAAATGGGGTCTCCATGCTTGGATACAGTAATCCAAATGGGGGTGCACCAGAGATTTATATAGTTGAATCATTACCTTCTTTTTCCCAGGGTCAAAAGTACACTTGATTATTCCATGGGTTTGATTAGTTTTTCTGACTGCTGCTCCTACCTGTTGTGCAACTTTTATTGAGTGGTGAATTTTGACTCCATGGTCCATTTCTTCATCAATCTTGATTCAACTGTTGTATAGTTGCTTCTGCAATTGACTGTTCTATCACTGTAACTATAATGTACAGTATTCAGTTTTTTGTCAAACAGAACACAAAGAGTAACAGATAACCAAAAGAAATAGTCCAAGTCCAGTTAAAATCTCTGTACCTCAGAGTACAGTCCTTGCACCACTACTTTAACTTATTCTCATATCAGATATAGACAAAAATACAAGTCACAGCTTTGTATCATTCTTTGCAGATGAACCAAAGATCAGCATGAAAATTACTTCTGTTGATGACATTGAAAAACTACAAGCAGATATTAATAAAGTTTTCAACTGGGCAGCAGAAAATAGAATGATGCTTAACAGTGATAAATTCCTGGTATTCAGGTACGGTAAAAATGAGGACCTTGAACAATATACAGGATACAAACACAGACAATCTGCCCATTGTAGAAAAGCAGTATGTAAAGGATCTGGGAATAATGATGTCTGATGACCTAACATTTAGGGAGCACAACCAAGCAAATATAGCATCAGCCAGGAAAAATGATGGATGGATTACGAGAACCTTCAAATCCATGGATCCCATCACAATGTTTGTACTATTGATACAAAGAACATATATGGCATACATACCTTACCTTGAGGTGCTTCTGGGGCTTAGCGTCCCCGCGGCCCGGTCGTCGACCAGGCCTCCTGGTTGCCGGACTGATCAACCAGGCTGTTGGACACGGCTGCTCGCAGCCTGACGTATGAGTCACAGCCTGATTGATCAGGTATCCTTTGGAGGTGCTTATCCAGTTCTCTCTTGAACACTGTGAGGGGTCGGCCAGTTATGCCCCTTATGTGTAGTGGAAGCGTGTTGAACAGTCTCGGACCTCTGATGTTGATAGAGTTCTTTCTCAGAGTACCAGTTGTACCTCTGTTTTTCAATGGGGGCCTGCGCTCAAGGGAGTACAGTTTTAGGCTCTTTAGTCGGTCCCAATAGTTTAGATGTTTTACTGAGTGGATTCTAGCAGAAAAGGATCTCTGCATGCTCTCCAGGTCAGCAATTTCTCCAGCTTTGAAAGGTGCTGTCATTGTGCAGCAGTACTCCACTCTAGAGAGCACAAGCGTTTTGAAAAGTATCATCATCGGTATAGCATCTCTAGTGTGAAAAGTTCTTGTTATCCAACCTGTCATTTTTCTTGCAGTTGTGACAGCTACTTTATTGTGTTCTTTAACCCCTTAACTGCGTTGCCTCCAAATGTGACACCCCCGCAGTGCGCAGGAAATAAATTCTCTGGAAAAAATTCTTTTTTCTTTTTAAAGTGTCAAAAACCCTTCCCTCAGTATGGGTATGTAAAAAAAAAGTCGAAATTGTACTTACTTTGGCTGCTATGGGGTCCGGAAGTTGGGGCGTGACGTCATCATTCCCCGTGCGCCCGTGCCGTAAGCTCTGGGGGGCGGTGGGGCGCTCGGGGCGGGGCGCGCAAGTTGCCGCGAATATATTTTCGTTAATTTTTTGCGCACCTTTCCAAATACATTTTCATTGTTTTTACGTGCCAATCCAATGTATAATGAACACGTACACTATAATATCGCAGTACAACATCCGTACTGTCCGTAGACACTGTGTTACGTGCATGAAACTTGTGTACACATATGCAGCACATATTTACTATGTACCATGCTAATTTGTGTATATATACAATCTATTTACATACTATACACTGTCACACACTATATACATTCACCATCAACACATTCAGAACACCGCGTAGCAGCTGCTTCGTATGGGGCAATAGCAGCTGCCCCGTATGGGCCAATAGCAGCTGCCCCGTATGGGCCAATAGCAGCTGCCCCGTATGGGCCAATAACAGCTGCCTCGTATGGGCCAATAGCAGCTGCCTCGTATGGACCAATATCAGCTGCCTCGTATTGGCCAATATCAGCTGCCCCGTATGGGCCAATAGAAGCTGCCCCGTATGGGCCAACAGCAGCTGCCCCGTATGGGCCAATAGCAGCTGCCCCGTATGGGCCAATAGCAGCTGCCCCGTATGGGCCAATAGCAGCTGCCCCGTATGGGCCAATAGCAGCTGCCTCGTATGGGCCAATAGGAGCATTTGGCCATGAACACATTCAGAACACCTCGAGTGAGAGCAGCCAGTCTCCCTCACTCCAACATCTTACTCGCCAACATTGCTCATCCCACCATATTGTTATAGTTCTTATTACACATGTTCTATATACCTATCTACATGTTTTATTTACCAGAACTATGCAAGTAAGCCGGTATTGTGTCCAAACAGTACAGTGGCCACAATACACTGCATGAAAAATCACACAGCAGACGACGCTACGATTACGTCACCTCCCTCACCAAAATAGCTCCTCTCAACATTCTCCTGTTGCTGTTCTTACACTATATACACACACTATATATACCCATGTACATATGTGTTGCCCATAGCGAACCACTAAGCTAGTATAGTGAGCAAAACAAGAGTGGCAGCCACACACACGATGAGGTTACCTCAATTCTCGCCCTCCCTCCCTCATCAAAATTCCTCCTTCCACAATACTACGCACAACGCTAATTATAACCACAATCCTGCTATTATCACAATCCTGGTCACTAATTCCTGTAAATGAATAATTGACCACACATATATTTTGAAAAGGAACCTAAGAAATCATTTGAAGATTCCTAGATGAACGAAATAATGCTGTGGTGCTGTGGCTAGCGCTGTGAACATCGTGAACAGCATTGAATCACTGATATTTGAACATTGTACCCAGTCATTATCACACTCAGGCTCTAATATAACACTATCATAGCTAAATAATACAAGTTATATATATATTTTGACATTATTAGGCGATGCTGTGGTCACATGCTGAACAGCAGTGCTGTGCGCTCATGCTGCGAGCGCCAGCCTTGGTTGCTCACACACTACTGAGGCTCCCACACCCGGGAATGTGGACCACGATTTTTTTTTAAGATGGCGTCTGTTTACAAGAGCCCTGAGGAAGCTGATGTGAACCCCATGTAGCCGCGGGAGTTTTGAATGGAACGTCAAAAATACAAATACCCGGAGGCGCGTTGCGCAAACCAGACGTGAGCCTGCAGGCGCGTTGCGCAGTTTAATGGTTAAAGGTAAGGTCTTCCGACATGAGTACACCCAGATCCTTTACATTGCCTTTTCGTTCTATGTTATGATTTGCCTGAGTTTTGTACGTGGTTTCCGTTTTTATATTTTCATTTTTTCCATAGCGCATGAGCTGGAAACAAGATAAAGAGCCTAAATTATTGGGATCATCTCGAAGCTCTCTAAATGTACTCTAGCTCTAGAAAGGAGACGAGAGAGGTATCAAATACTGTAATATACACATGGAAAGTACTGCAGGGCCAGGTCTCAAATCTACACAGTAAAATTATAGCATAGTGTAGTTAAGGAGATATAGAAGGAGATGCAGAATAGAACCAGTGAAGAGCAGAGGTGCCATAAACACAATCAGAGAATACAGTATAAACATCCGAGGTTCCTGGTTATTCAACATCCAACAAGTATGAGAAATATTGCCGGAACAAAAGTAGACGTAAGGAGACAACTGTATAGTCTTCTTCAAGAAGTGTCAGACCCACTGGGCTATGGTGGATGTGTGTGCCTGCGGGCCTGTGGGTTGCGGGCTAGAGCCAGTTGGATGAAACTCTCACAAGTCAAGCCAGGCATCAGGCAGGGCTTGGGGAATAGAACAATTCCCAGAATCCCTTTCAGGTACAATCCAGGTATATTACAATATTTCTGCAGCAGTTGCAGTTTCCTATTATACAGCTGAAATTGTACTGCAGCTTTATATTGTACAGCTGCTGCTGTACTGCAGCTTCCTATTGTACAGCTGCTGCTGCAGTTTGCTATTGTATAGCTGCTGCTATAGTTGGCTATTATACAGTGGCTGCTGCAGTTTGCTATAGTATAGCTGCTGATACAGGTTGCAATTGTATAGCTGCTGCTGCAGTTTGCTGTTGTATAGCTGGTGCTGCAGTTTGCTATTGTATAGCTGGTGCTGCAGTTTGCTATTGTATAGCTGCTGCTGCAGTTTACTATTGTATAGCTGCTGCAGCAGTTTGCTATTGTAGAGCTGCTGCTGCAGGTTGCTATTGTACAGCTGCTGCTGCAGGTTGCTATTGTACAGCTGCTGCTGCAGGTTGCTGTTGTACAGCTGCTGCTGCTGCTGCAGGTTGCTGTTGTACAGCTGCTGCTGCAGGTTGCTGTTGTACAGCTGCTGCTGCAGGTTGCTGTTGTACAGCTGCTGCTGCAGGTTGCTGTTGTACAGCTGCTGCTGCTGCTGCAGGTTGCTGTTGTACAGCTGCTGCTGTTGCTGCTGCAGGTTGCTGTTGTACAGCTGCTGCTGCTGCAGGTTGCTGTTGTACAGCTGCTGCTGCAGGTTGCTGTTGTACAGCTGCTGCTGCTGCTGCAGGTTGCTGTTGTACAGCTGCTGCTGCTGCAGGTTGCTGTTGTACAGCTGCTGCTGCTGCAGGTTGCTGTTGTACAGCTGCTGCTGCTGCAGGTTGCTGTTGTACAGCTGCTGCTGCTGCAGGTTGCTGTTGTACAGCTGCTGCTGCTGCAGGTTGCTGTTGTACAGCTGCTGCTGCTGCAGGTTGCTGTTGTACAGCTGCTGCTGCTGCAGGTTGCTGTTGTACAGCTGCTGCTGCTGCAGGTTGCTGTTGTACAGCTGCTGCTGCTGCAGGTTGCTGTTGTACAGCTGCTGCTGCTGCTGCAGGTTGCTGTTGTACAGCTGCTGCTGCTGCTGCAGGTTGCTGTTGTACAGCTGCTGCTGCTGCTGCAGGTTGCTGTTGTACAGCTGCTGCTGCTGCTGCAGGTTGCTGTTGTACAGCTGCTGCTGCTGCTGCAGGTTGCTGTTGTACAGCTGCTGCTGCTGCTGCAGGTTGCTGTTGTACAGCTGCTGCTGCTGCTGCTGCAGGTTGCTGTTGTACAGCTGCTGCTGCTGCTGCTGCAGGTTGCTGTTGTACAGCTGCTGCTGCTGCTGCAGGTTGCTGTTGTACAGCTGCTGCTGCTGCTGCTGCAGGTTGCTGTTGTACAGCTGCTGCTGCTGCTGCAGGTTGCTGTTGTACAGCTGCTGCTGCAGGTTGCTGTTGTACAGCTGCTGCTGCTGCTGCAGGTTGCTGTTGTACAGCTGCTGCTGCTGCTGCAGGTTGCTGTTGTACAGCTGCTGCTGCTGCTGCAGGTTGCTGTTGTACAGCTGCTGCTGCTGCTGCAGGTTGCTGTTGTACAGCTGCTGCTGCTGCTGCAGGTTGCTGTTGTACAGCTGCTGCTGCTGCTGCAGGTTGCTGTTGTACAGCTGCTGCTGCTGCTGCAGGTTGCTGTTGTACAGCTGCTGCTGCTGCTGCAGGTTGCTGTTGTACAGCTGCTGCTGCTGCTGCAGGTTGCTGTTGTACAGCTGCTGCTGCTGCTGCTGCAGGTTGCTGTTGTACAGCTGCTGCTGCTGCTGCTGCAGGTTGCTGTTGTACAGCTGCTGCTGCTGCTGCTGCAGGTTGCTGTTGTACAGCTGCTGCTGCTGCTGCTGCAGGTTGCTGTTGTACAGCTGCTGCTGCTGCTGCTGCAGGTTGCTGTTGTACAGCTGCTGCTGCTGCTGCAGGTTGCTGTTGTACAGCTGCTGCTGCTGCTGCAGGTTGCTGTTGTACAGCTGCTGCTGCTGCTGCAGGTTGCTGTTGTACAGCTGCTGCTGCTGCTGCAGGTTGCTGTTGTACAGCTGCTGCTGCTGCTGCAGGTTGCTGTTGTACAGCTGCTGCTGCTGCTGCAGGTTGCTGTTGTACAGCTGCTGCTGCTGCTGCAGGTTGCTGTTGTACAGCTGCTGCTGCTGCTGCAGGTTGCTGTTGTACAGCTGCTGCTGCTGCTGCAGGTTGCTGTTGTACAGCTGCTGCTGCTGCTGCTGCAGGTTGCTGTTGTACAGCTGCTGCTGCTGCTGCAGGTTGCTGTTGTACAGCTGCTGCTGCTGCTGCTGCAGGTTGCTGTTGTACAGCTGCTGCTGCTGCTGCAGGTTGCTGTTGTACAGCTGCTGCTGCTGCTGCTGCAGGTTGCTGTTGTACAGCTGCTGCTGCTGCTGCAGGTTGCTGTTGTACAGCTGCTGCTGCTGCTGCTGCAGGTTGCTGTTGTACAGCTGCTGCTGCTGCTGCAGGTTGCTGTTGTACAGCTGCTGCTGCTGCTGCAGGTTGCTGTTGTACAGCTGCTGCTGCTGCTGCAGGTTGCTGTTGTACAGCTGCTGCTGCTGCTGCAGGTTGCTGTTGTACAGCTGCTGCTGCTGCTGCAGGTTGCTGTTGTACAGCTGCTGCTGCTGCTGCTGCAGGTTGCTGTTGTACAGCTGCTGCTGCTGCTGCAGGTTGCTGTTGTACAGCTGCTGCTGCTGCTGCAGGTTGCTGTTGTACAGCTGCTGCTGCTGCAGGTTGCTGTTGTACAGCTGCTGCTGCTGCAGGTTGCTGTTGTACAGCTGCTGCTGCTGCAGGTTGCTGTTGTACAGCTGCTGCTGCTGCAGGTTGCTGTTGTACAGCTGCTGCTGCTGCAGGTTGCTGTTGTACAGCTGCTGCTGCTGCTGCTGCAGGTTGCTGTTGTACAGCTGCTGCTGCTGCAGGTTGCTGTGGTAGAGCTACTGCTGCAGGTTGCTGTGGTAGAGCTGCTGCTGCAGGTTGCTGTGGTAGAGCTGCTGCTGCAGGTTGCTGTGGTACAGCTGCTGCTGCAGGTTGCTGTGATACAGCTGCTGCTCAAGGTTGCTGTGGTACAGCTGCTGCTGCTGCAGTTGGTTACTATTGTATATCTGCTGCTATTGGTTGTTGTATAGTTTGTGTTCTTGATTTGTTTTGTATAGCTCCTGTATTGGGGTGTTTTTGCTTCAGTGAGTTGCTATTGCACACTATTACTACAGCTACTAATTATAGTATATGAATGTTGCTATTGCTATTTTTATTTTAATGAACAAGCCCCATTTTTCTTATTTTAAAAATAATATATATATGAGCATATTCACATAATGTACTGTATTCAGTTTCTGTATTTGATCATAATTCATATTTAATTTTCTGTTTGGAGAGTAGAGACGGCATGATGGAGACAGGGCCTTTGGAAGTGCAGGTTCTCAGCTGTGTGTGGGCGGGTCTTTGGGTTGGCCCGGCCCGGGCCATCAATGCCAATGAGCTCTCTTCCCGGGGTATTACCACACTTGTCTGGGCCACCCCAGAGATCGACCCCCCAGACCTCCCGGTAAGTAGTTGATTTTAAGTTTAGTGCTGGGAAATGGTGAGAGCATGCACATGCTTCTGTAGATAATTGTGTAAAGTTTTGCTTGCTGGATTGAGCTTTAGCTCCTAAGACCTCCTTCATTCTTTTACCTAAGTGTAGATACAGGATGAGAGCTATGCTCAAGGTGTCTCATCTTCCCAGTACTTTGTAATTTTCTGGGGGGAGCCCCCTTCGGCTCCCCAGAGCTGTCTGGTCGATACGGATGTATAAGCTTTGAACATCAGTCAATGTACATGGAGTTCTAGACCTACCTAAAACTCTGGCACCCCTCAGAGAGGTGCAAGGAGCAATGACCTATGGACACACCTTATATATGGTTTAGAAGTACTAATTGTCTGCCATTGACTGGGTCAGGCACCCAGAAAGATAGGTGCCCCAAAACACCCCCCCCCCCCATTCTGGTGAAGATATGCTACCAAACATCGAACGAGAGGATAGAACTCAATGAAGAAAAACGATCCAACAAACATGACGTCATCTCGTTTCCAATGCACTGCCATTTGCACACCCCCCCACCCCCTCCCCAGGAGAGGGAAGGGGAAACCCCAGACCCCCCACCAGCTACCCAAGTGTGTCGGTTCTTAACTAATGTCAGTGGGCTTCGGTTGTGTACCTCCAGTTCCGGCTTTTCTTCTCTGTTCTTGCCTTAGTGGTGTGCGAGATGGGAGTATATTCACAAGTACTTGGGCTGCATGCGCTTAGGGTACTGTAACAAACTAGGCTGTTGTAAGAATTATTCCAGAAGGTTCCAGAAGTTAGAGTAGGGACCTGACCTCTCAACAACGCCCAGGACCCCAGGGGAATTCGCGGTGGAAATAACCGACGCTTTGTTCATAAGCTGCGTATAATGAACCATTCTATAGTATTCAGTAATTTAGAGAAATTAGCCTTTATTCATTTTGCATTAAAATTGTATTGTATAATAGTACTGGATACAATATCAAGAGTATTCTAATTATTGAGTTTAAGTCACCATCAGTGACGTCACGAATCAGATCTAACTTGTAAGGCGGAGTGACCGGCGGTCATAGGTCAGCAGGGTTGACAGGTCTACTATTTCTCAAAGTTTTAATAACCATTTTGGGGATCGAGAACAGCTCTGCCGTTAGATGTTTGTGTAATTTAATTTCAGTAAAATAATTCAACCAGTCTGGATCAATTCAGTACAAACAGAGGTTAATTGTTATAACTTAAACCTTGCTAGTAACTTTGTGAAACTTTGACTAGGCGGAAGGTTACAATGGTCTGTCTGGGGTAGACCAGACAAGGGAGAGATCAGTGTGAATACGGGAGCAGCTGGGAGAGGTCAAACATCTTACCTCTCCCCAAGACCAGCCCAACATCTAGAGCTGGTCGCCCAAGGTATAGTTGCTATTGTTAATTATAGGGATAGTCTTCTCATTTGCCATTCAGGTCAAGTAGGGAGTGTTAAAGTGATAGGGAGTGAACATATTTAGATTTTGTTTTAGTTTTCTTTTAATAAATTAAATTTGTTAGTAAATTGCATTTTTATTGTTTCCATTTGGTTATGTGTATACTTGTCCTGGTCACGTGGTCCACACGAGGCAGAGTTGTATTGGGCGCCGATTCTAACATCGAATCGGAATTATCATTACCGTGTAATTTATTCCACACTCAAGGTCATCGTATATAGTGGGGATCAAGCCCCTAGGTTGATTAATTAGCGTGATCGATCCAGACCTCGATCATTGCTCTGTGTTGCTGGTCTGGTGGTGGCAGCGTAGAGGCGACTCTAGGGTTTTGCTCAGAGCCTAGGTCACGTCATACTGGGTGTAGAATCCTAAGTCGGTCAATCGTCTTAGGACCACGTGGCGTGGAGTTGGCTTTGGTAAAAGTTTTGGAGTCCCTTGGTAGAGAATAAAAAGTAAGAATACGGGTAGAGAGGGCGAAGAAGGAAGTAGAGAGAGGAGCCTAACCCGTGTTACAGTACCCTTCCCTAAGTGCCCTGTAAGTATTGCCCTTGGGGCTTGGTGCCTCCTTCCACAAGTTGCCTTAGGAGCTATCTCTGTTGTGTCAATTACTGCTTGGTACTTGTCCGCCCTTGGAGTCAGCTGGGGGATTTCTTACTCTTCTGTTTGTCTCTGGGTAGGGGGTAGTATTTGTCACTGGTCATTAGTATGAACACGTTCCGGGGGATGCAGTCTTAGAAATATGACGAGAAAAATAGGTGTTAGTGCAGTTTCTCTAGGCAGATGGAATGCCAGTCACATAAAAAAAAAAAAAAGGAAAAAAAAAAAAAGTTTAACTGCAAGTTGTCTTCACGGTGAGGTAACTGTAGGATATGACAGGGGAAGTCCAAGGAGAGGTTGAAGTTGTAACCTAATAGATTGGATGGTTTGTTGTGTTGCACGCAGGGCAGGATGTTGAGTGGTTCCTCTCTGACAACTGTAGTTGGAGTGTATGATCCGATCTCGCTGCGGTATGATGGTGTTCCTATCGCCAGGGTGGAAGACTGAAGGTTTTCTAATACCTGGCAGGGTGAGAATGGAGTTAGTACAAGACAAAGATTTACGCCTTTCAAATGCAATGAAAGGTAAGTTTGTCTTACAATATTTTAGCTGTGGGCTGATAAAGTTGTCTGGAGGAGCACGTTTATTTGGATTTGGTTCGTAGAGAGAAGGATCTTTCCTGGTGTTGGAATAGATCAAGAATTTAGAACCATTGTAGTCAGACCAAGTACAACAAGAAGGATTAGACAATACCTTGGTGATGTTGGTTGTCTTTCTCAGGTCGTTGGAGGAGATGGTATCACACTTGTTCTGACTTTCCTGGAGATGTCCATACTGCGAGCACTGCTTCCCGAGGGGCTTCACAACGTTAGAAGCCGTACTGTTCTGGACGGAAACTGCTGTAGAATACCTGATGGTAGAACACGGGATAGAACACATAGAAACGTTACCCGAGCTTGTCTGGGACAGAGGCTCGTCATAGTTGTTGATGGTACGGCTGAACGGCTCAGAAGACACGGGTACCTGTATCAAATGTGCCTTTAATAGAGGAGCGTTCGGCTTACCTGTCATCTGAGACATGTGACAATTCTTGACAAGGTGTTTAATATCTCAAATCATACCTGGCCAGTAGTAGTCCTGTTTCAGGGCCTCGTAGATCTTATAAAACCTGTAGTGTGAACGAGATCCCCAGACCAGACACAAGATATCTGATGGTAGGCTGTTGGGAACTACCAGTTGGTTGATGTTGGCCCGTTCGTCGTCGTCCTTCCATTTCCTGGTTCTATAGTGCCGGTATAACACTTTATTTTCTACAAAGAAACCAGGGCTAGAGTTAGGTTGTGCCTCAGCCTGTAAGAATAAAGATGTTAAGGAGGGATCCCCCTCTCTTCAACTTACGGAACTCCAGCATTGGTGAGATTCGGTAAGAGGCTCTGAGAATCTCGTGGAACAGCTGCAGCAGCTGGTTTCAGGCGAGCAGCTGTGGCCCGCTTCGTCACCATAACAGGAGGGAAGACATCGTCAGAATCTGTTGCTTGGACCTCTGTTTTAACAAACTGGAAGATAGGATTTTCCCCTGCTGAGTCACATACCTGGGGATCTTCCGTGATGATTAAATTCACAGGTTGTTGATCTTCTGCCAAGTCGTTGCCCAGGAGAAGTTGAACTCCTGACATGGGAAAAGGCTTTTCCCGGATGGCAACTTGGACTTCACCTTTCATAAACGGACAATCCAGGCGAACTCTGGCAAGTGGATATGGATTAGTGGCAGTAAGGTCCGTGATGAGGACAGTTTCTCCAGTGTAGGTGACGTTGGGTACAGCTGATTTCAGAAGAATAGATTGTAGAGCAGCTGTGTCCCTCAAGATCTTTACTTTGAAACTTTCCTCCGAATCTCCATGGCTGGCAGAGACTGTTCCAGAGTACAAGTGTCTGTTGAAGAGAGAGAGATCAGTGGATGAAACATAAATATTCATTACAGGCTTCGGACTTTTATGAATTTTTGGAGGAGGTGATTTGGGCTTAGTCTCATGGCTGACTTTCAGTGAGGATTGGTACACTTTTCTATGGTATGCCCATAGTCTTTGCAATAATTGCAATACAACGAGGAGTTCACATTACTGGTACTCACTTTTTCAGGACTAAACCAGGAGGTCTTACTAGATGGTGTGTCGGATGGTACTCTGTGAATAAGACTGTAGGAATCAGCCAATTGAGCACATCTAGTAAGGTTGGTTTCTTCCTTGTCGGCTAAGTCGAGACGTATTGGATTATTAGGAACGTATTAGGAACACGCCTAAGGAATTCTTCCACCAGGATGAGGTTGACGAGATCTGTAAAGGTCGAGACTTGTGCGGCTTCCAGCCACTAAATAAAATATCGCTTTTTGTTATTTGCAAACTCTAGATAAGTGGTAGCACTTGCTTTAAGGTAATCCCTGAACTTACGTCTATAGGTCTATATGGAGAGGAGGTAGGCATCGAGCACTGCCTGTTTCAGTACCTTGTAGTTGGTTTCGGACGCTATAGTACTGAGAGTCACTGCAGCTCTACCTGTTAAATGAGACCTAAGAAGCACAGACCACTGATCCTGAGGCCAGCTAAGTTGGTTAGCCAGAGCCTCAAATGAAATAAAAAAAAGACATCTACCCCTGCTTCAACAAAAGATGGCATCAACTTAATTGCATGTGAAAAGTTAAAACATACCAGAAGGGTAGCTTCTGCTTGCTAGCGCCGAGTGTGGTGTGTAGTTTCCAAGTCCAGCTCTCTACGTCGTTGCTTTAGAGCACTGGAGGCTTGTTTCTTATAGTGTTCACGTTGTATCACCAGCTCACGTTCTTTTAACTCTAGCTGTTCCTGTTCCCGCTCACGTTCTAGGGCAGCTTGTTCTTTCTGGAGCTGAAGAGCTTCTCTTTGCAGAGCAGCTTGTTCCCTCAGACGATCACGTTCGGCGTTAGCGAGTTCTAGCTTCAATCTCATGGCTGCCAAGGTGTTCTTCTCTGCAATTAAGTAATATTCATGAGATTCAGGTGTAATAGCATCATTGTCTAATAGATGATCCAATATGAGGGTGTGTAAATCAGCTTTAGTTGCTCCTTGTGGGGCCATAAGGTTGTACTCATTTACTAGAGTCAGCATCTCTGCCTTGGTGGCACAATGTAGTGTGCCCACTTCATCGTTTGGATTCTATCTGAATATGGAAAGACGAAACATGGTGAATGATAGCAAATATATGCACGAGAATACCCAAGTGGATGTATCAAAATATGAAATGTCAGAGTGACAGGATGACGTGGCAATGGTAAACTATCCTGTTTAAACTTAATAGTCAAGGTTACAATTAACTTTAATAAGTGATCAAGATCAAAAATGAAACTAAGTGTTTCAAGGAAGTAGGGAATTTTGTACCAGGTACTCTATATAATGAGGATAAGGGCAAGAGGGATCCTACTTTAATTGTGAGACAGTTGTCTCGAAGGTAGTCCAAAAAAGTAGGGATTTCTTGCCTTCTCTAAATGACGAGAACAAAGGTAAGAGGTTTCCTACTATAACTAGATAGTACTTACAGAGTTAACACACTTTGTGCTCTGGAAAAGAATGTTAACTCCCTACCTGTGTAAGTACCATATCTCTGAAGTGTCAATTAATGACGAGAACTGCTTGTAGGGGTCTCAACCTTACAGCATAATCTGTGCGAGAGGAACTTTGGCCCTCAATATCCTCCTACGTTCGGGTTGCAAAGACGTGGGCGTACTTGACCCGGAGACAGACCAAAGTACCAGGGTACCACAGGGGGTGATCTGCCTGAATGAGAACTCTCCCGTAGGGATGAAAATAAGGTGGAAATCACAGGCTATAACAAAGATTATGGATCAACCAATCACGAGTATGACTGTGGCCACCAGACACCACGAAATCCAAAGTCATCCAACAATCATATAATGCTACATCTGGAAAGTAAACAGTGTGAAGCACCATTAAAATTATTCAAAGAATAAGAGTTCTGAAAAGTTAAACTTGTAATAAAGCCAAGTACAGTTACCACAACTTTAAGTGAAGTGTCTAAAAGCATTACCTGAGCGAGGCTCTTTGGATAGGCCTCCAATTTATATGACGATAAAAATAGGTGTTAGTGCAGTCTCTCTAGGCAGATGGAATGCCAGTCACATAAAACAAAAATAAAAGTAAAAAAAATGAAAAAAGTTAAACTGCAAGTTGTCTTCACGGTGAGGTAACTGTAGGATAAGACAGGGGAAAAACATTTAAAAATACTTTACTTTGATAGAAAACTGATGTTAAACAAATTACAAAACATAAAATAATATCCAGGCTTGGCTCTAATACAAAGTGTGCAAAACAAACAAGATGAACAATCAAATTTACGTTACGTTAATGTGCAAATAAAATATGGTGCTAGAATACTGTGAGCCAGACTGAATAACTCTGTTACCATATCAAGATATGTCAACAGGTCTACTCAGTAGAGTACTCAAGAGAAATCTGAATCGTGGTGGGCTAGGTAGCCCTATTTATATGGCACATTGGCCATCCAGATGGCACTGGTAGTCGTGGATAACTAGGAACCGGCTCACATTAACTGCTTGTTTCGGCCGATAGCGTGAGCTCCCGGCAACCAGGTGAGGTGGGGTGACGGGCCGTGGTGTAGGGGGGAGACTGGTGGTACTGTCTAAAAATCTGGAAAGTAGTTGTTGTTGCTCTTGTGGCTGCACTTCTTGAATATATAGACGTGATATGATAGAATAGGTGATGATGGAGCAGGCCGCATCACTTACTAGAGAGATTACCGTGACAGAAGTTTGTTTGGTAATATTGGGAGCTGGTTAGTAGTACCCTGACTGAGCTTCCCTTAGTGGAGATTGAAAAGTTAAGGGCCTGGGAAACCCCACAGGGTTGCGTGAGTCAATTGGATGTGACCCCTGTATCCCACCCCTTGCATTTTGCGAGTTTGATTGAGGGTTGCTCTGTTCCCCCTTGTCTCAGGGTGGCTTTCATGGTTTTGTCTCCGTCCAGCTGCCTGTTGGGTCGGTTACACCTTCGACCCTGAGTCCTGCAAGATGTTGCTTATCTGTGACCGTTCACCCAGTCCGCTGATGACACGCTCCGGGTGCTGGCGGCTCTGGCGTTGCATACTTGGTATATTGCTGCAACGCGCTAGGTTGTTTGCTACCCCAGAAGCCCTGTGGCTGCCCTATTTTGCTTATAGGGTCCCGAACATGGGGGTGTGGGTCGTTTCGGCCCTGGTTTGATCCGGTAACCCTCGTTCTTTTCCCTGCTGTGGAGCTTTCTGGGTCCCCTATTCTGCTTCCAGTTCCGAAGGACCCCTCTTGGGTTTTCCTACCCTCCGAGTGGGGCTTCCTGTTACGTGAAGTGGGGTTTACTCACCCCTACCCCGCCCTCTACGTACGAGTCGGTTTTTGGTGTCGGCACCCGGGTTCAGTTCAGTGTCCCTTCAGGTCTGTCGGTTCCGCCCTTCCTGTGGCACATTTTTACCCGCTTTATCCTTCACTACTCCTTCAACTGGATCCTATATAGCCAATGGGCCTATATGAGCCTACATGACTGAGCATGATTTTCAAGGGTCAGGAAGGTTCGAGACTTGCTTCCTTCCTTAAAAACTATTGGAACATCTGTCGCTTCCGGTGGGGATTGCCTCCCATGTTTTATAAGGATCATTAGTACTCTTCGGTACTACTATTCTTTCATTACTATATCTACTTCACTTATGATCACAACCTCTCAATAAATGGTCATTGTGGGCTCTCCTCCCTAATTGCAGAGGTGTCCCACCCAGCTCAGACCTCCGGTGTTCTGAAAATGGCACGGGGGTGTTTGTTTTGTTTATGGACAATTTCAATGAGTGTTGGTGTTCGGCAACCTTTATCATGGGACATACACTCTACATCCCAAGGAAAAGTATATCGAATACGACATACAACAAAGTACTTACTCTTTTATTGCCAGTTATGGCTTCCTGGTTGCTGGGGGAGTTCTGGACTGTATTTGAAGTGTACATTCCTTGATCTCTTATCTAATTTAGAGTGTGGCGTGGCTCGTAATGGCGACTCCTCCACCTCTACTCCACTCCTCCTCTTGTCCTGCAGTCGCACCAACAGTCATACTTACCTAGCCGTGCTGTCGGAGTCTTTCCCGGCTACGCCATGTCTAAACAAAATACTGCCTTCGCTCTACAAGTGCTGAAAGTCTGGCTATGCCATCAGTCGGGCTCCAGTTCTCGTCTTTTGTATGAGTGTTGGGTATTGTTTGTGGTATGTTGATTGGCCACTTTGCGTGCAGTACATTGGGGGTTACGAGTGTACATCGCATTGATGATTACATTCTTGCATGGCCACTGGCGCATGGCATTTTGGGTGAGTCCTTGATCTTCCAGGTACTTTTAGGTAGGTAATTTCCTGCAATATTGATGAACGACTGTATCTTTTCTGGATTCTGGACACTCGTTCATTGCCTGTCATTCACTGCAGTCTGGCCACTCACTCATTGGCCATCATTCAATGCCCGACTGTACCCTTTCATATACTTTGGCATCTAATCATTTTGTATGCTGTTTATATACCATGCATCTTAATGTGACCTTACTATGTCCGTATTTATTGTTCGTTACACTGTGGGGCTTAGCCCCATTTTTGTTCAGCAACTGAATCTTTTCTTGCCTGACTACTCGTTCCTTGACAGTCATTCAATGCACTCTGGCCGCTCATTCATTGACAGTCATTCCATGCCTGCCTGACCCCTTTTATGTGCCTTGGCTTCATTCTGTATCTGTAATAGTTCACATATGTTACGTTTCCACTTGCTGCCTACGTCCTATTACTTCATTATCTTGATGTACTCTCTTGACCCTAGTTCACAGTTCTTGGGCCATTTTTACAGTCTTTTCATTGCATAATTGAATACTTCATACCTTTATTATACACCTTGTTGCGTATATTGGCTGTCCTCATAATGGTGCTAGGCTAGATGGTGTACTGTACGTGTTTGGATCCTTGAACCTTCATAGTGAAAGTGTTCTGTTATAGTTCTGTGATATTGCCTCTTCTCCTTGTTTGATATTATGAGTTGATCTGTTGAAACATCGGCGGGTAGAGGTGAATCTCATATTACCTACTCCTACCCCCTACAGTTCATTGTCATTAGGACGAGTGGAGCCAGCGCTTGCAGTCCTGGCTCCACTTGTCCTAATGACAATGAATGGCTCCCAAAAGTTCGCAGCAGGGCTTGCCTGGCAGCGGACTTTTATTTGTATTTATTTTATGTACGGCATCTTTGTATTTTAGTGCAGTAATTATCTAAGTGTAGTTACAGGATGAGAGCTACGCTCGTGGTGTCCCGTCTCCCCAGCACTCTTTGTCATATAACGCTTTGAAATTACTGACGGTTTTGGCCTTCACCACCTTCTCACCTAACTTGTTCCAACTGTTTACAAAAATGAATTTTCTTATATTTCTCCGGCAGCTGTGTTTCGTTAGGTTAAATCTGTGACCTCTTGTTCTTGAAGTTCCAGGTCTCGGGAATTTTCCCTACCAATTTTATCGATTCCTGTTACTATTTTGTGCGAAGTGATCATATCACCTCTTTTTTCTTCTGTCTTCTCGTTTTTCCATATTTAATGCCTCTAACCTCTCCTCGTAGCTCTTGTCCTTCAGTTCTGGGAGCCACTTAGTGGCATGTGTTTGCAGCTTTTCCAGTTTGTTGATGTTTTTGTTAAGATATGGGCACCATACAACTGCTGCATATTCCAGCTTTGGTCTAACAAAAGTCGTGAACAATTTCTTCAGTATTTCTCTATCCATGTATTGTCTCCACTCGCTAATCCAGGCTATATGGGGAGCCCCCCTTGCCGGATTATCACATTTTCCGGATTAACGTAATTTTTCACCTCTGAGTCCAAAAGTGACCATTTCCAACTATTTTATTTTTTCTACTAACAACATAATTTGAATTACCTTGCCACATATAATTATAAAATATTCAACTAGAAACCTCTACTTACCTTGTTGTTGTTCGTCTTCTTGATTGATGCCACACATCTTGAAGTTAAGAATTCTTGACAATTTTTGTAACCTATATTAACACAACACTAAAATTAACACTTAAAATTACTGTACAGTTCATTTAGCAAAATTAGTTTTGACTGCCAGCTGCTGAAGCCTCACTGGTTGAAGGCACTTGGGTTGCCAGTGACGCCTCACTGGTTGAAGGCGCTTGGCTTGCCTGTAACGCCTCACTGGTTGAAGGCACTTGGGTTGCCAGTGACGCCTCACTGGTTGAAGGCGCTTGGCTTGCCTGTAACGCCTCACTGGTTGAAGGCGCTTGGCTTGCCTGTGACGCCTCACTGGTTGAAGGCGCTTGGTTTGTCTGTGACGCCTCGCTGGTTGAAGGCGCTTTGCTTGCTTTTCTTACCATATAACAATCAAGTTTAGCTTGCCTTCTGTGTTCATTGGCCTGTTGTATGATCAGCTCTTTGGTTCGCCTCAGGTACTGATACATGTTTCCAACTTCTGGATGAGCAAGAGCTCCAACTTCTCCAACTTCTGAAGAAAATACAAGATTGAACCAGTGAAGAGCAGAGGTGCCATAGGCACAATGAGAGAGCACTGTATAAACATCAGAGGTCCGCGGTTGTTCAACGTCCTCCCAGCGACTATAAGAAATATTGCCGGAACAACCGTGGACATCTTCAAGAGAAAACTGGACTGTTTTCTAAGAGAAGTTCCGGATCAGCCGGGCTGTGGTGGGTATGTGGCCCTGCGGGCCGCTCCAAGCAACAGCCTGGTGGACCAAACTCTCACAAGTCGAGCCTGGCCTCGGGCCGGGCATGGGGAGTAGAAGAACTCGCAGAACCCCATCAAGCAGGTATCAAGCAGGAGCACAATTGGATGAAAAATTAATTAACAGGTCAACAGAAGACATGAGTAAACTGTATTTTGTTGTTTGTGGTGTTGGTTCTTCACTGCCTTCATCCTCCTCCTCCTCCTCTTCGTCGACCTAACTAGTAATAGACTGAAGAATCTCGTCTTCACTCCTCACACCATATTCTGGGTCATTAGTATCTCTTTCAAGCCAATCAACCACATCTTGTCCTAAGTTTTTGCCAGCATTTCTGAACATTCCATGGATTTCATCTGTAAAATCTTCAAAATTCATTTCTTCATCCTCCTCATTGCTGACCGTAGACGTGAGGCATTTTTTCCAGGAATTCTTCAAAGTCGATTTCTTTACTTCACACCTTGGCCCAGTTATAGACGACTTCCTTGATTGTATAGTTCTTCAAATTCTCAAGTTTTTTTTTAGCCCGTTATCCACACCGAGTTTCACATCTTCCGGAAGAGGAAAAATCACCAAAACTTCATTGAGCATCTTTTCAGTGTACAACCTCTTCGTGGCACAGATAACTCCCTGATCCATAGACTGGATGAGAGAGGTTGTATTAGGAGGAAGTGCTGTACACGTTATCGTGCCATCATGTGAGGTTAACGTGTCAATTCTGGGGTGGGCAGGCGCATTATCAAACAATAGCAAAGCCCGAACTTCGCTTGGCTTAACTTTGAGTTTCTTAACTTGATAGTCACGAACTTCCCTGCAGAACACATCATGAAACCAGGAAAGAAAGATCTACTGTGTAAACTGTGCAGTCTTTGAGTTATAAAATTTCACAGGCAGTCAGTCCAAGCAATGTTGCAAGGCTCTTGGTTTCTTTGATTTGCCAACAATTGCACATGTGATTCTGTCTGTGCCGTCGGCATTCGCACCCATCATGGCCAACAGCCTGTCCTTGTTGACCTTATGGCCTGGCACACAACCCTCACTCCTCATAGCTAGAGTTTTTTCTGGTAAACTCCTCCAATACAGCCCAGTTTTATCAGCATTATAAATTTGATAAGAATATAAATTATTTGACAAAATGTATGTTCTTAATTTATGTTTAAATGGTTCTACACTGCTTGTATCTGCACTCAATTTTTCACCGACAATTTTCCTCTTCACAATATTGTGCCTCCCTGTGAACCTTGCAACCCTCCCTTCACTAGCTTGGAAATCCTTTATTCCAAGGCGTTCTGCAAACCTGCTTGCAGCATTTTATTTTTCTGTGCTGCGAATTGTCACGCCAACTGTGCAGTACTGAGCAAACCACTTGTACACAATCTCATCCAACTGTACATGCATCGAAGTTTTCAAAGTTCTTCTACCACACCCTCTGCTAGTGCTTGCACCGTCATTCTCTCTGGTTGAAATGTATTTCAAGTATTGCTCTTTTTGTTTCCTTATATCAGAAACAGTACTAGTGCCTATATTAAATTCCTTGGCAACACTTGAAGTCAACCGGCCATTTTCACAAAGTTGTATAACACGTAACTTGTCTTTAACCCTTGATACGTAACATATCATATGATGTGTTGAGTAACTTGCTATAAATTGCGCATCACATCATATGATGTATTGGAGTACTACGCAAGATTTAAACGGCCCGCGGATACACAGGGTTCACCTCACCTTCATCAGGGCTCTTGTAAATGAACGCCCCAAAAAAAATCGTAGCCCAAATTCCCGGGTGTGAGGACCTCGGTATTGAATGAGCCACCAAGCCTGATGCACGCAGCATGAGCTCACAGCACTTGCTGTGACCACAGCATCGTCTAAAAATGCCATAATATATATGTTCGTGCTATTATTTAGCGATGATAGTATTACAGAAGATCCCTGACTGTGATAAAGATGACCAGGAATCTGATAATAGCAGGATTGTTGTGATAATTAGCGCTGTAGTGAGAGGAGTAATCTTGGTGGGGAGGGAGGTAGCATTGTCTGCTGACTCTGTGTGACTACTTTTTACTGTCTGGACTCACTGTACCAGCTTAGTTGTTCGCTATGGTGAACAAAACATGCAGATACTTATAACGTCTGTATATAGTGAATAAAAGCAAAAACAGTATTGTAGGAGGAGAATGGTGGCGAGTCAGGTGAGGTGAGGAAGTGGCAGCCAGTGGCGGGCTGTCACTGGCTGCCACTGCCACTGCCACTCAGCATACCAACTTAGTGGTTCGTTATGGTGAACACGAATGTAGATACTTATATAACGTGTGTATACAGTGCAATAACAGTAAAAGGAGTGTGGGGGAGAGGCCATTTTGGTGATGAGGTGGCA
Source organism: Procambarus clarkii (assembly GCF_040958095.1). Lineage (NCBI taxonomy): Eukaryota > Metazoa > Arthropoda > Malacostraca > Decapoda > Cambaridae > Procambarus > Procambarus clarkii. Next base: position 19,655,532 of record NC_091215.1, read on the forward strand.
ACATCTGCATGATTTGTTATGTTGGTAGGGGTGGCCACTATGCTCTTTGGGCACTATACCGGCTTAGTTGAACAGTTATGGTGAACAAAACATGTAGATACTTATATATAATGTGTGTATATAGGGTAATAACACCACAAACAGTATTGTTGGGGGTGAAATTTTAGTGCATCTGACCTTGAATGTGTGAGGGAGGCAGCTGCCAGCTGACTCTGTATAGCGACGTCTCTTAGTGCCTGAACTAACTATATCAGTTTAGTTGTACATTTGTGGTGAACAAAACATGTAGATACTTATATATAATGTCTGTATATGGTGAATAAAAACAAAAACAGTATTGTGGGAGGAGAATGTGGGCGAGTGAGGTGAGGTGAGGGAGGGAGGAAGTGGCAGCCAGTGGCGAGCTGCCACTGCCACTCAGCATACCAACTTAGTGATTCGTTATGGTGAACACGAATGTAGATACTGTATGTAAAGTCTGTGTATAGTGAATAAAAGCAAAAACAGTATGGTGGGAGGAGAATGTGGGCGAGTGAGGTGTTGAGGGAGTGAGTGGCAGCGATTGGCTGGCTGGTGTGTGGTGGTCACTCCTCATTGCTTTTTTTGACTCGTAATACCAACTTAGTGGTTCGTTACGGTGAACAAAACATGCAGATACTTGTATATAACCTGTGTATATAGTGTAATAAATGACAAAGTATTTGTTCACTGTTTGACGAACATAATTATTGAATCAACAATATGCACACCATAATTTTGAGTACAGCGATGATTCACACATTTTATTATATAAATATATCACACTACACACTATTGAATAATATTACAGCAAAAAAATTATGAAAAATTAATCAGAAACATTGAAATAATTAGGTAATTATCTCTTTGTGGTCACTCCTGCCTGACAGCTGGGGAGCAACAGACCGCCTGGGATGCACGCTGAGTCAGTGCCTGTTTTATGCCAGACTTTCCCTCCCTATAGCTGGCAATATATGTCACTTACGATTTTGTTATTATTTTTCCCATGGTCAGAGAACACAAATTAACAGGTTTAGAAGATAAAATTATTTTCTGGGGGGAGCCCCTACGGCTCCCCGGAGCTATCCATGGCTGATATAGATACCCTAACTTTTTTGCATCAGTCGATGTGGGTGGAGTTCTAGGCCTACCGGAGACCACGAGCCAGAACTTGGCCCCCTCAGAGAGGCATGGGGAGCAATGGCCCATAGAAATGCACATGTGATTTGGAGCATTCCATATCTGCCATCGACTGGGACAGGCACCCAGAAAGGTAAGCGCCACGCGCCACAAAACAAACCCCTATTCTGGTTAACAACAAAAATCGACAAACGAGTGGACAGAACTCCCTCAGGAAAATGAACTAACAAGCATGACATCACACGAGCCGCGCCGCATGTCTGCGCAGCTCCCCCCTCCCCGGGAGGGGGAGGGGGAAGGGGGAGCCCCAGACCCCCGCGCCGGCGATCCCCGCCCCAGTTCCTCAGCTGATGGGATAATGCACGGTCGTGTGGCTCCAGCTCCGGTCTTGTCTCAGTGCTGTGACTTGTTTGCAGTGCTGCTCTTACGGTGGTCGTGTGAGCTGGGAATAGTATTCTCAGGTACTCGGGCTGCATGTGCTTAGGGTCACCTTCCCTGAGTGCCCTGTAAGTATCGCTCTTGGGGCTTGGGGTTGCCTTCCACAAGTCACCTTGGGTCTACCTCTGTTGGCTTTTCGCTACTTGGCTTTTGGTCGCCCCGAGTGTTTGGGGGTTTTACTCCCTTGTTTACCTTGGGGTAAGTGGTAGCTATAGCACTGGTGGGGCGCAGGGTACTGCGTAGCTAGTTTTCACCTATGACAGCGGCCGGCTCTGTTCCCTCTGGGTACGTTGTCCACTTGTGTGGTTTTTCTTTTATATTTGTTTTTGCCTGGTAGGGGGGCCTGCCTTGTGTCCCCCCCCCCTTATGTTAGGTTCATTTTTGTGGTGGCACCCCCTGCTTCGCCCTCACGGGTGGACACGTCCCGTGGGTTCAGCTTTAGCAGTTTGCTTGGTAGTTTGGGGCGCCGGTTAGCAGTGCCCTGCCTGGGATAACCCTTAGCAGACCCAGTTTAGGGGCCCTGGGAAACCCCCCGGGGGCTCTCGGGTCCGATAGTGGAGACCCTTGCCTCCCCTCTCACTTTGTGTGAGTTGAGGGTTGCTCTGTCCCTTTATCTCAGGGTGGCTCTCCTTGTTTTTTGCCTCCATCATGCTGCCTGTTGGGTCAGTGACACATTCGACCCTGAGTCCTGCGAGCGTTGTTGCTTGTTCGTGACTCCATTCACCCAGTCTGCTGATGAATTCCCGTGGGTGCAGGCAGCTCGCGCGTTGCTGGGTAGGATGTTGCAACGCGCTCAGGTTTGTCGCTTCCCCGGACGCCCCGATGCTGCCCCGCTTGTGTAGGGACCCAGACTTGGGGGTTTTGGTCGCTTCGGCCTTGGTTCTTCCACGGCCCCCTTGTTTTTCCCCCTTCTGCATCCGGCCCCTACGCATCTGCAGGCTTTGGGGTCGGGGCGGGGTTAGAGGTTCTGAGACTTGGGCAGTTTCGGGGGTTGCCCCGTCCGGGGTAGCTGCGGAGGCATTCGAGTCTGTTCCTCCGGCTGATGCTCCTGGGTCTGACCAGTTGGCCCCTTCTCTTCCAGCTCTCTCGGCTGCCCCGGCTTTTTCTTGTGGGGCCGGGGCTTTGGAGGTCGACTCGGCCCCGGGGCCTGGTGTAGAGGCTCCTGGGATTGGGGAGGAGTGGCCTTGGGGGCCTTGGGCTCCATTGCACCCCGCCTAGATTTCCGTCCTTCTGAGCGGGGCTTACTGTTGCGAGGCGTTGGGTTTTCTTTCCTCCCTCTGCGTACGATTTGGGCTTGGGTTCTGCTCCTTCCCAGGTTCAGTTCCGTGTCCCTGTGGTTTCTTCGGTTCCGTCTTCCGGAGGTTTTCGGCTAACCGCATCTCTTCGCCTGTGGTGCGGTTGGCCTTTGCGGCTTACCTCCTGCGTGTCCCGGAGTTTGCCTCCATACTGGTTCCTTCTGTTCTGGACAGGTTGGGCTCCTTTGTCACCGTTTGGGCTCCTTTGTCGCCGTTTGGGCTCCTTTGTCGCCGTTTGCGCTCCTTTGTGGCCGTTTGCGCTCCTTTGTAGCCATTTGGGCTCCTTGTAGCAGTTTGGGCTACTGTCGCCAGTTGGGCTGCTTGTCGCCGGTTGGGCTACTTCTCGCCTTGTTCGGCTACTTCTCGCCTTGTTCGGCTACTTTTCTCTCGCGTCCTGCGCATGCGCTGTGGGAGTTTGTTTTGGTTCCGGGCGGTGTGCACACGTGTTCTGCATCCATTTTCTCTCAGGGGGGGCTTTGCCTCTCGCTCTTTTCTTAATCCAATCCATGCCCCGCTGCTTTGGGGGTGTTCTGGGGTGCCACTGTGGGGAAGTCACGAGGTTTTTCCCTGCGTTCTAGGGTGGGGAGCCTCCTTCGCCACTCCCCTCCTCTCCAGCATGGGTGCCCTGGCCGCCTCCGGCGGATACGGACTCGAAAGCTTGCGTCAGGGCCCTTCAGCGCCTATGTTCTGCAGGTGGGTTGGTGCGGTTTGGCGTCTCCTTCGTCCTGACCCTGTTTTTGTTTTTGGAAGTAGGAATGGGTGTACATATGTACTTGAGAACATGGACCGTATCACCAGAGGTGCCTACTGCAGGGCTATTAGCCCATATTGGGCAGCTCTTGTTCTCTCCACCTGATTCCTTCCTCGGTTCACGGGTGTCTGCGGGTGGCCTCTTGGCCCTTCCAAGGCGGCTCCTGCCTGTACTACTCCTGCCCCTCTCCTATGCTTGTCTAACCTTGCTTGAGTTCGGGGCACCGCCTCCACCTTGTTCCGCAGTGCAACGGTGGGGGTGCCTGTTCGGTGGTACGTTTTCCTGTGTCTAGGGTTTTGTGCTCGCCTCCTTGTGCTTGCAGTACAGGCATACCTCAGTTTAAGAGTTTAATTGGTTCCTGGAGACGCCTCGTATTCCGAAAACTCGCATTCCGAAGCTAATTTCCCCATAAGAAATAAAGGGAAATGAATTAATCCGTTCCCGACTACCCCAAAAACCCCACATCAAACTAAATTTTTATACCTAATTCATCTAAATAAACCTACAAAACTATGTTCAAGTTATTACTTACCTTGCTGTTGAATGTTGTAGGCGTATGGAAGATGGTGAGGAGTTACTGTTTGGAAGGGGAGTCCCCTTCCATTATCACATCAGGCAGTGAGGACTTCACTGGTATGCACACTCTGGCACATTTTGCCTGCATACCACTAGGACTTGCTTGTTTTACTAAGAATTTGTCTAATGACACTTGTTTTTCCCTACATTTTAACACTTGTCTGTAGTAAGACATCACATTATCATTTAAAAGGTCAATGCAACGGCCTGCTACAGCTTTATCTGGGCGAGTTTTTTCAACAAAACTTTGCAGTTCTTCCCATACTTCACACATTTTCTTAATCAAGAAGGGACATCCTCTACTGCCTCTACTCACAGCTATTTTCTTAGGTTGAACCTTACCAATGGCTTTCTTGAGACCCATGGCAAGATATATAATGACAACTTTTATGCTCAAATGGCCAAAAAACCGATAAAAAACTGTAAATCCTTGTGAAGAATTCAGGTGGGATAGTCACTGGATACGAGACACTGGTAAACTGAGGCGCGATCGCCATGCCACCACGCGCCAGTCGGCCTGTACACGTATCAACAAACTCGTGTCCCGAGGTAACCCTCGCCTTCCGAGACATATTTTTGGAGTAAATCCTGCTCGTCTTCCGAAAAACTCGCATACAGGGACACTCGCATTCCGAGGTACCACTGTATTGGGTTCTGGCTCTTTGGTTCTGCCTCTGCCCTATCGTTTGCCTGTCGAGCGGATTCTGTGCTTCATGGGCGCTCTCGTCTCTGCTCTTGGGGCTGTGTATGGGGTCAGCCTAAGTTGGGCTGCTTAATGTGTTCCTTCGATTGCCTGTTACACTGCACACGTTTCTTCTACCATCCCTGTGGCTCAGTTGGGTGCTCCGTTTTCGCCTGTGTCCCCTTGTGTGCCACTCAGGTACGATTTATCTATCTTCTCTGTCGCTTCCTCGGGGAGTGTGGTGACGTTTTGCTGTGGTTTTGGTACGGCAGCTGCGTGTCGGGGTTGGTTGTGGCATTATGTTTGGCCCTTCCGTGGTCCCTCTGGGGCTCTCCTTCCTTGCCAGTCTTGCTGTGCCGGGCCTGGTTTTTTCCATGTTCCTTGGATTCTCTGTCTTGTCCTCGCCTCGTTGTGCTGGCTGGGGAGGAGCTTGGGGTCTTCGTCTCGCCCCTCGCCTATCCTCCGGTTTCGGTTCAAGCTCCAGAGCCAAGTGGGCTCCCTTCCTCAGTGTTTTTCACGGCTGCCCCGGGGTTTTTCTTGACGCTGGGGCTTTGAGGGGACAGCTCGGCCCCGGGGCCTGCAGGGTGGGTTCCCGGGGCTGGGGTGGGGCTAACGTGAGGGGCCTCAGGCCCCGTTGGTCCCCGCCGGGGTATTTCTACCCCTCTGGGCGGGGCTTGCTGTCTTGTGGTGTTGGGGTTTTCTGTTCCCCCTCTCTGCTTTGTGGGCGTCGGCCCCTCCCTGGGCTCGGTTTCCTTGTCCATTGTGCCCGTTGTTTCCGTCCTGTCGGTGGGTGCTTTTCTACGGTCTTCACCCCTTTTTTCCGGGACGGGCCTTCTCCGTCATGTCCCCCTCTTCTTGGGGTTTCTGCATGACTTTTGGTCTCGGGTGCGACGGGGTTTTCGTGCCTTCGTCCTTTGTGTTTGCTTTTTTTTGTTCTCGAAGGTTCGGGACGGTTTTGCTCCTTCCCATTTTCTGGTACGTCTGTCGTCATTCGGTTGAGCTTCCCTCCGGTACTTTCTAGGGCTTGTGGGTCCTATTCCCGGCGGCGTCTGGGTGTTTGGCCTTCTTGTTCTTTTGTGCATATCTCTTCTCTTCGCGCTGTGTCGGCGTTGGTCGTTTTCCTGGGGGCGATTTTGCTCCTCTTAATGAGTCTTTTCGCTCCTGCCCTTCTGGTTAGATAGGTTAGGTTAGGTTAGGTAGGGTTGGTTAGGTTCGGTCATATATCTACGTTAATTTTAATTCCAATTAAAAAAAAATTGACCTCATACATAATGAAATGGGTAGCTTTATCATTTCATAAGAAAAAAATTAGAGAAAATATAATAATTCAGGAAAATTTGGCTTATTAGGCAAATCGGGCCTTGCATAGTAGGCTGAGAAGTGCGTTCTGGCTACTAGGTACGACATATATATATATATAATATATATATATATATATATATATATATATATATATATATATATATATATATATATATATATATATATATTATATATATATATATGTCGTACCTAGTAGCCAGAACGCACTTCTCAGCCTACTATGCAAGGCCCGATTTGCCTAATAAGCCAAATTTTCCTGAATGATTATATTTTCTCTAATTTTTTTCTTATGAAATGATAAAGCTACCCATTTCATTATGTATGACGTCAATTTTTTTTTAATTGGAATTAAAATTAACGTAGATATATGACCGAACCTAACCAACCCTACCTAACCTAACCTAACCTATCATTATAGGTTAGGTTAGGTTAGGTTGCCGAAAAAGTTAGGTTAGGTTAGGTAAGTTAGGTAGTAGAAAAACAATTAATTCATGAAAACTTGGCTTATTAGGCAAATTGTGCCTTGCATAGTAGGCTGAGAAGTGCATTCTGGCTACTAGGTACGACATATATATATATACAGTGGTACCTCGCATAACGATCGCCCCAAAAGACGAACATTTTGGGTAACGAACGGCCCGATCGGCGTCAAATCGTCCCGTATGACGAACGCTGGTTTGAGTAACGTCAACACCACATGGTGGGGTCGCGCTGCTTCTTGCACATTCTTATAGACGCCTCGGAGATGCACATAAATTATGTTGTTCTTGTTTAAAGATGCTAATGATGCTGGGATATAAAAGGGTGACTGCTGAGATGTTGCAAAGTATTGACGTTTTTGTAGGAAAAAAGAAATGAAATGTCTGATATACAACAAATGTCAAAAAGGTTCGTTCGGTGTTCGGCAGGTAGGCTGCTCCATTATAACAATCTTTTTTTTGTTTCAAATGTGTTTCATTTGTTTTGTATTTGTCATTTACGTCTCAATAATGGAGAAGCCTACCTTACATACACTGAATAAACCATTATTACATTTTCCTTTCTTCAAATGTGTTCAATATTTATTTTTCATTTGTCTTAAGCAAAAGGTTCGTTCGGTGGTCGGCAGGTCGGCTGCTCCATGTTTCTTAAATAAAAAAATATAAAACGAAAAATAAAAGAACTGTTGAAACAATTTGAAAAATGGACAAATGCCATAAAGGTTCGTTCAGTGTTTGTCGGGTAGGCTGCTCCATTATTAAGACGTAAGTGACAAATACAAAACAAATGGAACACATTTGAAACAAAGAAAGATTGTCATAATGGAGCAGCCTACCCAACAAACACTGAATGAACCTTTTGCTATAATGAATATGAAAGACAAGGGCTGCTGGCTGGGTTAGTACTGCGTGAGCAACCATTTGTGGCACACGTGGCTCTGGCTCTCAAACACCTGTCCCACACAGTGTTGAAAGACTGCGCTCAGTCGGTGCAATTCAGAACCTATTGTTTGAAGAACATAAGGGTCATAACATTGGTGAAGCTAGGCGCAATAAGGGCTTAACACAACGGTCGGATGCCAGTGATACAGCGAGCGTATCCAGTTGTAGCTCTGAGCCTCACCCTTGCCATCTCGAATTTATATAGATGATACACAGATTAATCGTTTTCTGCGTTCAGTGATGATGCATCTGATACAAGTAGCATAGATGAACAGTGTTAGTGGCTTCCATGGTGGTGGTGTTCATTGATATTTTCAAGAATACCTGAATCTCTTCCTGACTGATGGACACTCTTTGAGGCTAGCTGAATCTCTTCCTGTGTGGGACCTTACAAAGCGATCTTTTCACGACTACCTTACAAATTGAGCTTTTCCTATAATCGTTTCAATACTACCTTATGCTTTACAAGCTTGGCTACATACCACCTACAAGTACTAAAGCCAAGGGTGCACGCGAGTGGGTTATTTGCAAGCACACAGAACGATGAAACAGGAAACGAAAATCTATCTGTAGCTGGTGCAAGGAGAGCAAAGTCGCGCTGTGTACCATGGACTACTTCGTTGACTATTACGCACCTCCAAAGTACTGAGTGTGTAATGCAGTGTGTTACTGTGTAAATAGTATGTGAAACTGTACATATTGTAATTTTAGTGAATTTTTACTACGTAATATTGTGACTAAACATTTATTGTGGACACATTACTAACACATGTATCACAGTTCCATGGAAAATTATGAACATTCTACTGTATACATATTGTAAAGGTCACAAATATGCATCATTTACGATAAAAGAAACAAATAAAACCGCATTGGAAATGCATAGAAAAAATATTTGAAAATATATTTGTGGCAACACGCGGTGCTTGAATGGCCTGAGCGACCGTGTCTGGGAGCTTCACACACGGGCGACCAGGCCCTGATGACTTCACAGCACACCTTGTCCACGCCCTCACAGCCAAAGTAAGTGGAATTTGGTAATTATTTTCACATAGACACGTTCAGGGACGGTAATTTATCATTTTGCAAAGAAAAATTATATTTTGGGGAACATTTGATGTCATGCACACTGGGGGAATTTCACAATAAACACAGTGCATCACACTGGTTACATGGGGGACACTCGTTTTGTATGACGTCCGTTTCACATGACGAACATGGAACGTATTAAATTCGTTATGTGAGGTACCACTGTATATATATATAATATATATATAATATATATATATATTTATATATATATATATATATATATATATATATATATATATATATATATATATATATATATATATATATATATATATATATATATATATATATATATACATATATATATATATATATATATACAGTACTGTATAAATAAAAGAGACGTCGTCGCGTCTGGAGTTTCTGGCTCATGTCTATCACCACTTGTATGGAGTGAGGGGTGGCTTTGTTGTTAGTCTCCCACCTGCGTGCTTCGTCTCGGCAGCAGTATGAAGTTCCTGGCGGTCCTTCCAGTTTTTCCTATCACTCCATAGGTGTACTTCGGTCGCTGATAGGGTTGTTTTGTCCTTCCTTCCATAGTTGTTTCTGGACTGTCATCTTATGCCGTAATACTGTCGCCTTGTATCATGCGGCGCTGGTGGATCCACTCCTGCTTGTGTTTGGTATTGATGTTATGTCTGCCCCGTTTCGTCATCTGTCTCGTGCATTGTTTCACTTTCGGCCTGCTCATGCGCCACCTGAGCCGTCCTGGTCTTTGAATCGGGTGCTCTCTTTCTCTTTCCTCCTCAGTTTGTAGTGTCCCCTTCAGTTTGAGTTTTTTCTTCGGCTCTTTTTTCCTGTTGGCATTGGCCTCTAGGGGGGGTCGGGTTGGGGGAGCTTCATGCTCTCCTCTGGCATAGGGGTTTCTGCTCTTTTGGTCCTGGTCGTAGATTTGTTCGGTTGCAGCCATCTCCTTCTTTTCTGGCGATGTATGAGTCTGCTGCTTTCTAGAGGGGTCCTTGGGTTGTTGATGCTTGGTTGTTCAGGCCAGGGGTGCATCAGGTGTTGTTTGGTTGCAACTCTCAGCTATTGTCGATGCATCTTTGCCTCTCTGGCCGTAGCCGTGCTTTGGGTTGGCAGTGTTCCTTTCCCTCATTCCCGTTACAGGGTTCAGGTCTCCTGAGTCATCCACAGGGCCCTTTGGTTTTTCCGGTTGTCTTGTTTTTGTCTTCGGATGCATGGCATCCGCCTCCCAAGACCTTCCCCTCTCTTCCTTATCTTTGGTGAGGTAGCTCCAGGGAGCCGATGGGGCTCTCTCCAGAAAACCAATGTGAAATAATGAAACGCCATTTTCTGGGTGAGTCCCGGAGGCTCCCCAGCAACCCTCCCTCCCTCCAGTTGGCAGTATTTTTTGCGAGTTTTGACATCCAGCCTAAGAACTGGTGGGTGGATCGCCGGTGCGAGGGGTCTGGGGCTCCCCCTTCCCTCTCCCAAGAAAAAGGAAAAGGGGGGGGGGGTGTTGAGCAGACAGCGGCGTGGCGGCGTGATGATGATGTGCTCGTTTGCTAATTTTCGTTTGGGGAGTTCTGTTCACTTGTTCGGCTTTTGGTAGCAATTTTTTACCAGATAGGGGTTTGTTTTGGGGGTGTCTACTTTTCTGGGTGCCAGACCCAGTCAATGGCAGACATAGAATACTCCCAACCACACTGGGGATTTCTATAGGCCATTGATCCTCATGCCTCTCTGAAGGGGCCAGGTTCTGGTTCAGGCAAAAACTCCATGCACATTTACTGATTCCAGAAAGTTATACATACCCATATCAGCCTGAATAACTGCGGAGAGCCTCCGGGACTTGCCGTTCCACCCAAACTTATCCAGAAAATGGTGTTTCATTACATTAAACGCTGGTTTTATAGTTTGTTTACATAGTTTTGGGGAATTCTATGGCTGTTTTCAAGCCACCAGGTCTGAGACAGCCAGCTATGGTTTGTTGTGACTCGATAACTTTCTAGGTGCCTTCTTCGGTGGTGGCATAAAGGAATAACTTAATATTGTACAGTGGCACCTCGATTAACGAGCGGGTCTATTTACGAGCATTTCGAGTAACGAGCGAGCCACTTGCAGCAAATTTGTCTCTATTAACGAGCAAAACCACATTGTGCTTCCTAGCGTCTTGCTGGTTCTCGCAAATTCTCGGACGCCTCCGACGCCAGTGCTGTTGTTGTATCGTGCACGACAAGCATCCCTCTGCATTTATTTGTGCTTTTCTTTGTTTTTTTTGTGGTTTTGTGACTATAATTTGTGATGCACGATGTCACTAAAGAAGCTGTTTGCTAAAGATAGTGTTGTCAAGAGGAAGAAAGAGACAATTACTGTGGATTTGAAGAAGGAAATTGTAGCAAAGCATGAGCTTGGGGTCCGTGTGACTGATCTCATATGGGAGAATGGCAGGTCCTCATCAACAATTTTCACCATTAGTAAGGGGATGAGGAGGTAAGGGAGGATGCTGCCTCTTCCAGTGAGATCAGGGAAATGTTGGGAATGTTTGAAAAGGTGACTGCATTCTTGGAAAAGCATCACCCTGATAAAGCAGTGATAACCCAGTGTGTGAATATGTTTAATGACAATTTGCTGTCTCTTTTTAGGGACATCCTAAAACAAAGACAAAAGCAATTGTCAATAGACTCGTTCTTTGCAAAAGTAAAAACCAGTGAGTGATGGTGAACCATAACCCGGTCCCAATGGGGTGAAATTCCCAAGAAGAGAGAGGCCACCTGACTCAAAGGTGGATTCTCCTCCCACACCATAACCCCTCTCCTCCTTCCCACCTCCCCATCGTCTCCCTCAAGCCAGCACCGACTTTTCATAAGGTAAAGTAAACATGAAAGCAGTACAACAAAACATTTATAATTCCATGTGCAGTATTATATTTACATTATAAAATGTCATACAAGTATGGATGTTTTTGGGAGTGGAACGGATTAAATTTATTTCCTTTTTTAAATGGAGAAATTTGTTTCTTAAGACGAGTTTTCCACATAACGAGCTCTGTGCCAAAACGGATTAAACTCGTTAATTGAGGTGCCACTGTATATAAATGCCACAGTGCCCTTCACATCTGTGAGGACACCAGGTTTTGGCACTGGGTCCTCGGTAGGCCAGAGAAACTTATGACTAATGACATCTAGTAGATGGCACCTATGTCAGAGATGGTAGCTTCTTGGAGCCACAACGTGCTCTTCCCAGAAAAAATATTATTTAGATGGTTCTGTGATTGTTGTAGCCTACAGTGCTTCATAAACAAATGGAACTAGTCTTAATTAATTCAGAGTAAAGACACGTCATTCTGTGTTTCATCTGCAGGAGGAAGTTCGAATAGTGAAAGTCCTTATTAAAGATGACCCAGATCAGGATATCAGCCCATACTTCCCAGTGGTCGCCGAGGCCTTCAAAGAGTGTCGAGGTGGGTCTTATTCTATGTACCAGTGGTTGAACTATTCTGCAAATGATTCTTTGAATGTTAAAGTTTGGGTGCCACATTATTATTAATCAGTCATGATTTGCTCTAAGAGTAGTATATAGGAGGTCATTTAGACTTAGGCATTAGGAGTCATGTGTTAGACAGTGAGATTTCTGCTAAATGTAATGCATGTATTTGGGTAAGAAGTTCATAATTACAAAGGTGCCACAGCTGTCACAATTAAAAGATGTTGAAAATAATGAACTTGCAGTCGAGGCCAACTCGGATTTAAATTGAGAAAATCTTGCCTTTCACAATTACTCAACCACTAACAAAATCATAGAATCATTAAAAGAAAAAAAAATGCAGATCTTGTATACAGAGACTTTGCAAAGACATTTGATAAGTGTGACCATGTTGTACAAGCCCATAAAATGAGAATGCAAAAAGTAACAGTCAATTAAATAAAGTCAAGTCCATCCACAGGGAAACTTTCCATACCACTTTTTCTGGGGGAGCCCCGTCGGCTCCCTGGAGCTATATCAGGCTGATATGCTAATGTCAGACTTTGGTATCAGTCATGTGTATGGAGTTCTAAGGGCCTACCGGGGACCACGGCCAGAACCAGTCCCCCTCAGAGAGGCAAGGGGAGCAATGGCCTATAGAAACCCCCATGTGGTTGGAAGCATTCTATGTCTGCCATCGACCAGGTCAAACATCCAGAAAGGTAAGCATCCCAAAACAAACCCCTATTCTGGTGAAAATTGCAACCAAAAGCCGAACTAATGGATAGAACTCTCCAACAGAAAACAAGCAAACAAGTATGACGTCACACGTCCCAGCGCCACTGTCTGCGCAGTTCCCCCCTCCCCGGGAGGGGGAAGGGGGGAGCCCCAGACCTCTCACGCCGGCTATCCACCCATCAGTTCTTCGGTTGATGCTAAAGGCACCAGTTGTGTGCTCCGGCTCCAATGGTTGTTTCAGCACTGTGCCTAGAGTATGGTGTGTGTCTTCTAGGTGGTGTGTGAGCCGGGAGTGAGTCTCCAGTACTCGGGCTGCATGCACCTAGGGTTGCCTTCCCTGGGTGCCCTGTAAGCACTGCCCTTGAGGCTTGGGGTTACTGTCCACAAGTTCCTTGGGTCCTGCTTCTGCTAGGCCATTTACTTTTTGGTTTTCAGCCGCCCCTTGTGTGATGGAGGGTTCTGTCTCCCTTTTTCACCTTAGGGTAAGGGGCAGTTTGCACTGGTAGGGGCACAGGGTACTGTGCAGCTTGTTTTCACCAATCATAGCATCCGGCTCTGTTCCGCCTGGATACGCTTTCCTCTTGCGGGGGTTTTCTTTTTCCTTTTTGTTTGTCTACCTGGTGGGGGGTCTGCTTTTGGTTCTTGCCCCCCTTTGTACTGGATTCTCTTCCTTCTTCCGGTGGTTCCCCCTGCTAGGTCCCCGTGAGTGTACACGTCCCGGGGGTTCAGTTCTTAGAAAGTTGTTTCGCTTTCTGTTGAGGGGTGCGTGGTGGTGCACCCTCCCGGATCCGTCTTTTTGACCTTCCTCTGTGGGTAGTTAGCTCCGGGTAGCCGACTGGGCTCCCCCCCCCCCAGAAAACCAGCGTTAAATGTAATGAAACTCCATTTTCTGGATGTGACCCGAAGGCTCTCTGGCAACCCTCCCTCCCTCCGGTCAGCGGTTTTTCGCGTGTTTTGACATCCAGCCTCAGAACTGATGGTTGGATAGCCGGTGTGAGAGGTCTGGGGCTCCCCTTTCCCCCTCCCGGGGAGGAAGGAGCTGCGCAGACAGTGGTGCAATGACATGTGGCATCATACTTGTTTGCTTGTTTTCTGTTGGGGAGTTCTATCCACTAGTTCGGCTTTTGGTAGCAATTTTCACCGGAATAGGGGTTTGTTTTGGGAAGCTTACCTTTCTGGATGTTTGACCTGGTTGAAGGCAGATATAGAATGCATCCAACCACACAGGGGTTTCTATAGGCCATTGCTCCCCTTGCCTCTCTGAGAGAGCTAGGTTCTGGCCGTGGTCCCCGGTAGGCCCTAAGAACACCATGCACATGACTCATGACAAAGTCTGACATTAGCATATCAGCCTGGTATAGCTCCGGCAGCCTCCGGGTCACTCCCAGAAAATGGCGTTTCATTACATTCAACGCTGGTTTTTTTCATTTTCATATCAGATACTGGGTGGGAACTACCCAACAGTGCCCAGAATAATCTGTCTGTCTGTCTCTCCCACTCCATTCCACCCCTCATTTTTTCCCTTCTTCCTACATTCTCTCCCTCTTCTCTACCCCTCCTCCACCCTTCCTGCCCCTACCTTTCCTCTTCCCCTACCTTTCCTCTTCCCCTCCCCTTCCTCTTCCCCTCCCCTTCCTCTACCCCGTTCCCTTCGTCCCTCCTAACTCCCCATTTTCCACATTCTCAACACTCTTCTCTATCTCCTTAACCCTTGTATTTTGCCCTTTCTCTTTTCCCCTTTTTCCCATCTGGCTTTCCCCCTCTCCTCTCAGAAAATGTACTACAGTGGTGCCTCCACTTACGATGATAATCCGTTCCAAGAGACGTATCCTAAGTCGAAATATCGTAAGTCAAAACGAATTTTCCCATAAGAAATGATGGGAATTGAATTAATCTGTTCTACACTCCCCCAAAAATTAACTTCAAAGTAAATTTTATATCTAATTTATACAGATCTTTAGTACTAAAGTACAGTACTGTATGTACAAGTTATTGCTTACCTTTATTGATGACTTGTTGGCATATGGAAGACTGAGGAGGAGGAAAGGGGTAGGTTTGGAAGAAGAGTCCCCTTCCATTGTACTGTAACATCAAGCAGTAATTTTTTTTTTTTTGTTATTGAAAATTGAGCTGCCTGCCTGACATACTCTGAACAAACCTCTTAGAAATTTTTATTTTTTCAAATTTTTTCAATATTTGTCTATGGCGATGCATCACAGTGTCATTGAAAAGATTACGGTAACGGCCTACTACGGCTTGATTTGGGCGAGCCGTTTCAGCAAAAGTTTGCAGTTCTTCCTATACTGCACACATTTTCTTAATAAATGAGGAAGGGACATCCTGTATATCAAGAGCCCTCATAACATTTTCATGTTCACGAATGATTTTTCCGTTGTGGTCGTCCTCACATGTGTTTTCTTAGGTTCAACCTTACCACTAACTTTCTTGGGACCCATGGTGTGATACATAATAACTAGTTTTATGTTCAAAAAAATACAAAATCACCTAAATAATGGAATTTCTTAACCCTTAAACTGCGCAACGCGCCTGCAGGCTCGCGTCTGGTTTGCGCAACGCGCCTCCGGGTATTTGTATTTTTCACGTTCCATTCAAAACTCCCGCGGCCACATGGGGTTCACATCAGCTTCCTCAGGGCTCTTGTAAACAGACGCCATCTTTAAAAAAAATCGTGGTCCACATTCCCGGGTGTGGGAGCCTCAGTAGTGAGTGAGCAACCATGGCTGGCGCTCGCAGCATGAGCGCACAGCACTGCTGTTCAGCATGTGACCACAGCATCGCCTAATAATGTCAAAATATATATATAACTTGTATTATTTAGCTATGATAGTGTTATATTAGAGCCTGAGTGTGATAATGACTGGGTACAATGTTCAAATATCAGTGATTCAATGCTGTTCACGATGTTCACAGCGCTAGCCACAGCACCACAGCATTATTTCGTTCATCTAGGAATCTTCAAATGATTTCTTAGGTTCCTTTTCAAAATGTGTGGTCAATTATTCATTTACAGGAATTAGTGACCAGGATTGTGATAATAGCAGGAATGTGGTTATAATTAGTGTTGTGCGTAGTATTGTGGAAGGAGGAATTTTGATGAGGGAGGGAGGGCGAGAATTGAGGTAGCCTCATTGTGTGTGTGGCTGCCACTCATGTTTTGCTCACCATACTAGCTTAGTGGTTCGTTATGGGCAACACATATGTACATGGGTATATATAGTGTGTGTATATAGTGTAAGAACAGCAACAGGAGAATGTTGAGAGGAGCTATTTTGGTGAGGGAGGTGACGTAATCGTAGCGTCGTCTGTGTGATTTTTCATGCAGTGTATGGTGGCCACTGTACTGTTTGGACACAATACCGGCTTACTTGCATAGTTCTGGTAAATAAAACATGTAGATAGGTATATAGAACATGTGTAATAAGAACTATAACAATATGGTGGGAGGAGCAATGTTGGCGAGTAAGATGTTGGAGTGAGGGAGACTACCTGGGTGTGGCTGCTCTCACTCGAGGTGTTCTGAATGTGTTCATGGCCAAATGCTAATATTGGCCCATACTGGGCAGCTGCTATTGGCCCATACGGGGCAGCTGCTATTGGCCCATATGGGGCAGCTGCTATTGGCCCATACGGGGCAGCTGCTATTGGCCCATATGGGGCAGCTGCTATTGGCCCATATGGGGCAGCTGCTATTGGCCCATACGAGGCAGCTGCTATTGGCCCATATGGGACAGATGCTATTGGCCCATACGAGGCAGCTGCTATTGGCCCATACGGGACAGCTGCTATTGGCCCATACGAGGCAGCTGCTACGCGGTGTTCTGAATGTGTTGATGATGAATGTATATAGTGTGTGACAGTGTATAGTATGTAAATAGATTGTATATATACACAAATTAGCATGATACATAGTAAATATGTGCTGCATATGTGTACACAAGTTTCATGCACGTAACACAGTGTCTACGGACAGTACGGATGTTGTACTGCGATATTATAGTGTACGTGTTCATTATACATTGGATTGGCACATAAAAACAATGAAAATGTATTTGGAAAGGTGCGCAAAAAATGAACGAAAATATATTCGCGGCAACTCGCGCGCCCCGCCCCGAGTGCCCCACCGCCCCCGAGAGCTTACGGCACGGGCGCACGGGGAATGATGACGTCACGCCCCAACTTCCGGATCCCATAGCAGCCAAAGTAAGTACAATTTCAACTTTTTTTTTACATACCCATACTGAGGGAAGTGTTTTTGACACTTTAAAAAGAAAAAAGAATTTTTTCCAGAAAATTTATTTCCTGCGCACTGCGGGGGTGTCACATTTGGAGGCAACGCAGTTAAGGGGTTAAAAGCATGATCATCACTAAGCGGGTGGCTCTGGTAAACTGAAGCAAGTCGGCCCATGAGACCAGGGGCCGGATTCAGGAAGGTACTTACGAAGGTTTTTCCTCTTAGCTAAGAGCGAATTCCTTCTTAGCGCCTTCGTGGCGGCTAGGTCCGTATTCAAGTAGGTACCCTAAGTGGAAAAACCTTCGTAAGTTCATTCCGGGATTTAAGTGTGGTTTCGACCACTCGTAGCTTTACGTAAACTGGATATAAGTCATTTTTTCTCTACTACATAACACTGGGATCGATTTATGATATTGGAACATGACCAAAATATTATAGCTGGTGAATCTAGTGAAGAGGAATCCTTCGTGTTAGTTATATATGCATTCTCTGCTTGAAACTTGAAGTAAATATGTGTTTGATGATAGTAGAATTACTTTTATAATAGCAAGATATTATACCAGTAGTTATTAAGTAAATAAACACTGGTGAACATGAAATATGAGAGAAGGTGATGAGCCCTGCCTGATGGGATCATTTACTATCACCAAATGCCCCTGTTCACCTAGTAGTAAGGGTGTACCTTAGCTATACATACCCATTTCTAATTTATTTAGTTTGGTTTTATTTTGAAATTAAATCTGGGTGAGACATAAAATAAAAATATGCTGCACAAATGATGTTAGGTAAGGAGAAGGGTAAAAATGTCACAAACTTTATTCATTGAATACTTAAAGCTATAATTATGACTATATACTGTAGATTATTAAAAAAGAGAGAGGGAAGTAGGGGTCCAAAACCTCTTCCTGTTATACAATTTGGGTGTGGAACAAGTAATTATCAAAAGAAGGCACCATGCTGGGAAGGCTATGTAGCAGTAAGGCAGTGAGGTGAGGCAGCTACTTATTTGAGAAATGCTTATTTTATTTACCTTATAAGCTGAGGCAACTTATTTTATTTGAGGAATACTCAGCTGATTCCTCTACATTTAGCATGGAACAAATTTGTGTCCAAGACCTCTTCCTGTTACTCAATTTGGCTGTGTGTAACCAAACTAGAAGTGCTCTACAAATCAAGGGACCCAGAATGTGGAATGACCTCCCGAATCATGTCAAAGGCTGTACCTCTCTCAACCAGTTTAAGAGTTAAACCAAGTACTGCCTAATTAACTCCATGTAACCTAACTTACCTCCTAAATGTCAACCCATGTCTTGCTATTTTTTAAACAACGCTGTTCACCAACATGTGCAATTGCTGAGTTATGCTTTGCTAACCCCCCTTTTTGTATTTTTTATTCCTTCTTTCAACACAATTTATACCTAATTCCGATTACTAAGTTTTAGTCTGTGTTTTTTCCCCCACACCTTGCCCGAAATGCTATGAGTATTAGTGGCTTTAGGTATTGTATGTACTAGCTCTGTCTATAAATCCAACATTATGTTTGTAAATCAACTGTATGTACTTTTCCTGAATAAAATGTATTTATTATTTATTTTTTAATCAGTAAGTATTAAAAGAAGGCACCAAGCTGGGAAGGCTATGTAGCACCATTGTGTGTAACAATAAACCAAATTTTTTTTAACAAATAATGCACCTGTATGGTAAAACAAATCCTGTCAGCTGTAAAAATATTGATGCAGTTATTTAAATGAAAAATATAATGAAAGAAATATTACTGGTTTATTTTTATCCTATCTTTTTGTACTGTACAGTATATCCAAGGAAGTGAAAAATTGAGACATAATACACAATTTAATGAATGATTAGCATGGATTAGCAGTTCAAAAGAAATATGACTTGTATTACATATCAACATGAGATCTTAATGATCCATGGTCAACATGATTTAATAAGGATAATACAGTACTGTATTTGTAATAATACAAACTATAATTTAAAATCTTTATTACTGATTTTTTTTATTAAGAAGATTAGGTATACACAGCAATGTGCTGCTACCCTATTCTATATGGAATATTACACAGTGTAGATAAAAAACTAGCTATAAGTTTATCTAATACTCCCATCTCACAGGATGGTTAGACATACTGTACATGGAATCAATTTAGAAAATACCAGCCTCAATACAAAAAACAAATCAACTCTGACTAAACAACTCTAAGCAATTTTCACAAGAGGTAAGCACTGAATCATGGAAACATTATATTATAATTACTCTTACCAGTTTCTACAAAACTCCTCTCAAACAATGTATTTTTAAACATGTTTAGGTATACACAGCAATGTGCTGCTTCCCTATTCTGTCTAAAGGACCACACAGTGTAGATCAAAAACCAGCTACAAGCTCACCTCACAGGATGGCCAGTCATACATGGAATTAGGAGAGAACAAAATACTTAATGCTGATCTATTAGCCTCCACTGGCAAAATCTGGGTGCAGCACAAGAATATCTTCCAATATTCCTGAGTGTATGAAGTAATTACAGAGCTCAAAATACCTCATACCATTTGGTATGAAGTCACTGATAACAGGACAATCACAGATATAGTGTTGGAGAGTATGTTCTCTCAAGTAGGACTGAAAACAGATGTTTTTTCCACCAAGAGGGCTATAAACCCATGGAACCGCCTACCCGCTGAAGCCGTAAATGCCAAATTCCAGCTAAAAAATATAATTAAGACAATTGGCGGGCCCTTCAACAAGCCGCCGGCTTTCTGTCCTCTTCGAGGTCACTAGATAGTTAGTGGCCCTTGGGTAAATTCAGTAAATATATACAATAATTGTCAGCGCATCTTCCGAGCAACAAGGACAGCTACACAGTATCTCTTAGAATTACGTAGGTAAACAACAAATGTAACATATTTGTTTACTACAATGTCGGTGCTGGCTGTAGAAGTTGAAAAAACATTGTTTTACTTCGAAATATACTAATTTTATAAGAAAATTCGACGTAAATAGGGGGCAGTAGAGCTGCGATAAGCCAGCGCTAAATCTTCAATATGAAGAATGTTGCTGCTCTCTGATTGGCCAAACGAAACACAGTAGTGACCTCTATCGGCACGCAGGTGAACCAACAATTTTTCTTCCTAAGTATACCTTATTGAATAGCACCTAAGCATCTTCTTAGGGCGCACTTAGGAACCTTCGTAGCAAACCCACTTACGAAGAAATACACAGAGCTTCCTGAATCTAGGTCCAGAAACCAGGCGTTCGGTCAACCCAAGCGCGTATCAACGAATATCTTTAGTCATCGACACTATCATAAGTCGAATCGCATTTTCCGAAAAATTTACGTCGTAACTCGTCGAAAACATTAAAAATATCATAAGTCGGGGCAATCATAAGTCGAGTTACGATTGTTCTGAGTGTATGTACTATATGTATGTAGTGTATGAGTGTCACTGTACTGTACTGTATTAAAAAGCTCGAAAAAACTCTATGCAGAAATACATAAAATACTTCACACTTGACTCCAGGAAAATTGCATGGGAGGCCTGTTAAAAAAGCTAAAAGCTGTTAAAAAAACAAATATTTCCTATAGTATTTCATTTAGGCTGACTCTGACCAGCCAATATCCATCCCATACCTCATACCAATACCCTGCAAAGTTGGATTAGCCCCAGGCATCTAACCTCCAGACAGACACACATATATTCTCTCTCGAAGATATAGACATGCAAAAATTGCTTGTCACAAGTCACAACTTTGTTTCATCCTTTGTGAACAACACAAAAAACATTATGAAGATCATTTTTACATTAGAAATTGAAAACTACAAGCTGATATCAATGAAGCCTTCAGTTGGGCAACAGAAAATAAAATATTGCGTAACAGTGATACATTCTAAATATTTAGGTATGACAAAAATTATGTACTTAAATTATTGGGCACATAACATGATCAGATTTCTTCATAGAAGGAAAACATGTAAAGACTCCAGGAATAATGATGTCATATGACCTAACATTTAATGAGCATAACAAAGCCAACTGAAAAAGTTGGCTGAAAAGCCAAGTTAGCTGAAAAAATTATAGGGTGGATTACGAGATCTTTCAAATCTACCTCAGTTCTCTTACTGTTAAAAACCCCCTCCCCTTCCGGCCCGTTGGCGTCGTGAGGGGGCTTGGTGGACGGCTGCCGGAGTGTGATGCTCCGTTGGGCAGTCCTCTGTCCTTTTCTGGCCTTGCACTCCTGCTGCTGTCTTCTCCAATTGTGCCGGATCGCTTTTCCTTTTCCTTATGTTTCGTTTTTCTCCCCCCTCTTCTCCTATCTGCTTGTCGTTTCCTGCCGACCTTTTGCTTGTTTTGGATTATTTCTTTGGACTTCTTCTATTTTGACGCCCGGGTGCTTGAGGAGGCATACTCTTGCACCCGTAGAACTGTAGTACCCGACGTCTCGAGCGAGGGGATCCTTTTATTGTCAATCCCCCTTTCGTCGCTGAACCCGATCTCGACGGACTGACGGTTCTTAAGGTGGCGTTTGTGGGGCGTATACTCACGACGCACCCCTAGGGGGCCCCGGCATGATCGGCGATAGCTTCCTGTTGGGTGTCCTGCCTCTAATTGTGGCTCCATGGTGGGTATGGGGGCACATTCGTGGATGAATTTGTCACTTTTCGTCTCTATGTCGTTGAATGTTTCTGTTGTACCCTCTCAGGCTCGTGGGGGTGGGCGACCAAGCCCCCGAGTCGGCCTGTATTGGAAGACCAGGCTCTGTAGCTCCCGCTGCGTTGGGCCCCGACCTTGCTCCTCCTTTGACCGTCCTGACTTCTTCCCCCAGCTCCCCTCCCTCCTCTGAGGTTGGGTCGAGCCTCCAGCCCCCGGTGGTGACCACTTCGTCCCCTGGTGTGGCTAAGTCTTTCGTTGTGACTACTGCGCCTTTTGACCCCTCTCTCTCTAGGGGTTCTCAACGCCGTTCGCGCCCCAACCGCACTCGCTCGATTCCTTCCCGTGCTGATGCGTATCAGGCCTTGTTTGGTCCTGCTTCATGGGCCAAATACTTTGATCTCCTCCCTCTTGATTCTGCGCCTCCTGACGATTTCTCCCTCCATCGGCATCTTGTAGATTCCGTGGATGCGTGTGTTACTTTCAACCCCACTCGTCTCGGTACACGTGTCGTTGCTGCTCCTTCTCAGGATGCGGCTTCCCGCTTGGCTGCCTTATCTTGCCTTGGCGAGATCCCTGTTCGGGTCTCCAAGAACGTTCAGATGAATTCCAGTGTTGGCACTATTCTCCTCCCACCCCATGTTGCAACCGGTGTTCGGAATCTGCAGGATTGCCACGATGATATTCGGCATATCCTTGATGCCCAAGGCCATTCTGTCCTCCAGGTTGACTCGTTTACTCGTCCCCCTCGTGGTCGTCGCCGTCAACCCCTTCGCGTTGTGAAGATCACCTTTGATGGTAGGACCCTTCCATCCTCTGTCATTCTTGCTGGTGCTAGGTGCTCTGTCCAAGAGTATATTCCTTCTCCTCGACTTTGTAATAAGTGCTGGAGGTTTGGGCATGGTGCCCTCCGCTGCTCTGGGACTGTCTCTCTCTGTCCTTTGTGTGGGAGTGAAGGTCACTCTAAGTCGGAGTGCACTTCTCCCCAAGCTCGCTGCCTCAACTGCGGTGAGGCCCATCCTACGTTCTCTCGTGCCTGTGTCCATTACAAGCTTGAGGCAGCCGTCCTTAACCTGAAGCACCGGGAGCGTTTGTCTTTTCCTGAGGCGAGGCGCCAGGTTCGCCGGCTCCCGCCTTATACTAACATCTCTTATGCTCGCGTGTTGCGCTCTTCCTCTCCTCGTCCTTCCCCCCTTCCTCAGACTCTCAACCGTTTCCGGGCCTTGGACCCTGATACGCCCACTGCCCCCTCCTCTGTTCCTTTGAGTTCTTTCCCGAGGGATCCCCCTCCTGGTCCTCTGTCTGGGGTTCCCCTTCTTTCAACCCGGTCTGTCATGTCTCCTGTATCTTCTTCCTCGTCCCCCTCTGATCCTCCTTCCCATCCTCTTCCTCCATCTATCGGCTCTCCCCGCCGCCTGTCGGTGCAGGCGGATGTCCATCGCTCTCCTAACGGCCGTCGTGTGTGCTCTCGTTCGGCTTCTCCTGTTGAGACACTGGAATCCGTTGCCCGGTACGTAGTTGCTGGGACACCTGTCTCTTTAAGTCAGAAGCGTAAGCCTGGCTCCTCTCCTTCCTCTTCCCCGGCGGGTAAGAAGGCTTCGCTTTCTTCCTTAGCTCCTACTTCTGGCTCTGTTGCTCCTTCCCCTCCCGTTTCAGTGGTTGCGCCCCCTGTTCCTGCTATGGAGGTTTCTTTGGCCCCTGCTTCCCTTTCGGTTGCTGCTCTTGCTGGGGTGCGCTCCCCTCTTTCTACTCCCCCTCTTCCTACTGCTGTCCTTGCCTGCTCCTCTCCGTTGTCTCCTCCTCTTCCTCCTCCTCCTCCGGACCCCGCCCGCCCACCTCTGATCTGTTCTCCCGTTTTCCTTCCCTCCGTCTTTGCTCAGTTTACCCATGCCCCCTAACCCTGACTTTGCTGACCCTGATCCCGACCCTGATATTCTTTAACGTGCTCTGTTGCTCTTTCGCCTTTGTTTCTTCCTTGTTCTCTGTTTTTGTCCTTTCTCTTCTCGTCGTTGTCCATTCTTCAATGGAACGTTCGAGGTTATTACGCCAATTTCCTCGAACTCCAACTTCTGATTTCGCGGTTTTCGCCCCTTTGTGTCTGTCTCCAGGAGCCAATGCTTGGTGCTCGTCCTGGTCGTTTTCGTGGCTATTCCTTTCTCTCCCCCCCCCCCCCCAGCCATTGCTGGGGCTTCTAATTCTTCTGCTCTCTTGATTCGTGCAGATGTTCCCTTTGTTCCTTTACTTTTTCCTTCGCCTCTCCATTGTTCTGCTGCTCGTATCTTTGTGGGGAAATGGTACACAGTTTGTTCCATTTATCTCCCCCCGAGTGTCCCGCTCTCTCTTCCTGATTTGAAACACCTCCTAGACTCCTTGCCGGAGCCTGTGCTCCTGCTGGGTGACTTCAATTGTCGTCATTCTCTTTGGGGTGACGTTCTGACGAATACCCGGGGTCGCCTCCTTGAGCCGTTTCTCCTATCTTCTTCCCTGTCTCTTCTGAATTCTGGTGAGCCCACTCATTTGGACTCTCGGACTCGCACCCTTTCTTGTCTTGATCTTTCTCTCTGCTCTTCTTCTCTTTACTTAGATTTCACGTGGCAGGTTCTTGATGACCTCCATGGAAGTGATCATTTCCCCATCCTTGTTTCCTTTTTCTCTTTTCGCCCTTCCCTCTCTTTCCCTAGGTGGCAGTTTGCTAAGGCAGACTGGACCCTATTTACCCTCAGTGCTGCTCTCTCTGACCTCTCCCTTCTGCCTCTCTCTCGCGCTCTCCTCCTTTTTCATGACACTGTCTTCAACGCTGCCCTCCGCTCTATTCCTCGCTCTTCCTCTCGGGGTCCACGGAAGTGCGTTCCCTGGTGGAATGCGGACTGTGCTCGGGCTGTCCGCTGTAAGCGTGCAGCCTGGAAGAGGCACCGCCGTAGGCAGACGACCGATTCTTTTCTTTTCTTTCGGAAAGCGAGTGCGGTGGCCCGTAGGGCCATCCGTACGGCTAAACGTGAATGTTGGGCATCTAATGTCTCAACAATTACGTCCGAAACCCCTCTGGCCCAGATCTGGAAGCGTATCCGCAAGATAGCGGGTAAGTTCGTTCCCAATGTTTCACCGGTCCTTCACCTCCATGATACTCTTGTGGCGGACCCGTTGCAGGTCGCTTCCGAACTGGGTTCCCACTTTTCTTCTGTTAGCTCTGGTCTTCATCTTCCCCAATCTTTCCTTCTTCGTAAACCTGTCCTTGAGTCTCGTCCTTTAGATTTCTGCACTCGTCTTCAGCTTCCCTATAATGATCCCTTCTCTCTCTCTGAACTTCGTTCTGCCCTGGCCCTCTGCGGTTCTACGGCGGCGGGCTCCGATGGTATTCATTATGAGATGCTTCGCCATCTCCCTCCGAGCACGTCTCAGTATTTACTGAGTCTGTATAATCGGATCTGGGAGTCGTCGTCAGTCCCTGAGGACTGGCTCGATGCCGTTGTCCTCCCTGTTCGCAAACCGGGGTCTCTGGGTACTTCCCCTAAGGACTTTCGCCCTATTGCTCTCACAAGTTGTGTCTGCAAACTCTTTGAACGTATGGTTAACGTTCGTCTGATGTGGTTCCTGGAACACCATCACCTCCTCTCCCCTTCTCAATTTGGTTTCCGCAAGTGCCGCAGCACGACAGATGTCCTGGTGAACTTGGAGGTCTATATTCGTACTGCTTTTGCTGCGAAGACCTCCGTTGTTGCCGTCCTTTTTGACCTGGAAAAGGCTTACGACACCACTTGGCATTATCATATCCTATCTCAACTTCATTCTTTTGGCCTTCGTGGTCATCTCCCTCTCTTTCTCCGCAGCTTCCTCTCTCGTCGTTCCTTTCGGGTGCGCCTTAGTACCGCTCTCTCTCCCTCTTTTCAGCAATACGAAGGTGTGCCCCAGGGTAGTGTTCTGAGCACTACTCTTTTTCTGGTTGCCCTCAATGGTCTTCTTTCCTCTCTTCCTTCTGGTGTCTTCTCCGCTCTCTATGTCGATGATCTTACCCTTTGTTGTCAGGGTGATGATTCGCCTCTCCTTCAACGCCGGCTTCAACTTGCAATTGATGCCGTGTCGTCTTGGGCCACTGATCATGGCTTCAAGTTCTCTACTTCTAAGACTTGTGCCATGACATTTACGCGGAAACGGGTTGTTCTTCGTCCCTCTTTGTCACTTTATGGTCATCCCCTTGAATACAAAGATTCCGCGAAGCTTTTGGGGTTATTCCTTGACACTCGTTTGTCTTGGTCTCCCCATATCTCTTACCTCCGTGTTGAGTGCTCTAAGGCCCTTACCCTCCTTCGGGTCTTGTCCCATACTTCTTGGGGGGCAGATAGGCGCACTCTCCTTGCTTTACATTCCTCTCTCGTCCTGTCTAAGCTCGATTATGGTTGCCCTGCTTACTCGTCTGCTTCTCCTTCTACTCTTCGCCGTCTTGATGCTTTGCACCATACTGGGTTGCGCCTCAGTTCTGGTGCCTTTCGTTCGACTCCCGTCCTTAGCTTGTATGTTGACACTGGCTTCCTGTCTCTCCAGGACCGCCGTGATCGCTACTGTCTTCACTATCTTGCGCGGTCCTTGCAACATCCTTCCTCTCGCCTCTGTCGTGCTTTAACTTTTACCCCTCCTGCGGTTCCTGTTCCTCTTCACCACCTCCCTCTTTCTGTCTGGTTATCTCGCCTGCAGGATTCTCTTTCCGTTCGTATTTCTGATGTTTCTCCTCGTGTTGTTCCTTCTTTGCCCCCGTGGAGGGTCCCTCTTCCGCGGTTTTGTACATCCTTGACCCGTATCACTAAAGCTTTTACCCCTCCTACGGTTCTAAAACGCCTTTTCCTCGAGCACTTTTCTTCTCACTCCCGCTCCGTTTCTGTCTTCACCGATGGGTCTAAGTCAGCGGACGGTGTTGGCTACTCTGTTGTTTTTCCTGATCGCACTTATATGTGTCGCTTGCCTCCGGAGACTAGCATCTTTACCGCGGAACTTTATGCTATTCTCTATGCTCTTCGTCTCCTACTTTCTCGTTGTCAGTCTTCCTTTGTAGTTGTTGTTGACTCTCGTAGTGCCCTCATGGCTCTCGGGTCCTTTAATCCAGTTCATCCAGTGGTTGTCGAGATCCAGCATTGGCTGTTTCTCGTTCACAGTAAATTTAAGTCGGTTGAGTTTTGTTGGGTTCCCAGCCATATTGGTGTGTCTTTAAATGAGCGTGCGGATGCTGCCGCCAAGGAAGCTGTCCGCTCTTGTCCCATCTCTCGTAAGGGCATTCCGTATTCCGACTTTTACCCGGTTATCCATTCCTCAGTCCTTACCCGTTGGCAGGCTTCTTGGTTGTCTGTTACTGGTAACAAGCTACGTACTCTTAAATGTTGTGTTTCCCCGTGGCAGTCCTCCTTCCACCGTAACCGGCGGTGGGAAACAGCTCTGGCGAGGTTGCGTATTGGCCATACTCGCTTAACCCATGGTCACTTGATGGAGCGCCGCCCTGCTCCTTATTGTCCTAGTTGCATTGTCCCTCTTACGGTCGTGCATGTCCTTCTTGAATGTCCTGACTTCCAGGACGAGCGTATGTCTTGCTTTCCGACCGCCCCTCGCGGTCACCTGTCCCTCGATAGAATTCTTGGTGACTCGGATACTTTTGATATCGTTCGCCTTATGCGTTTTTGTTCTCGTATTGGCATCCTTGGTGATATTTAGCGCCCTCTGATTATTTTGCGTCTTTGATGGTGCTACATAGCCTTCCCGGTTTGGTGCCTTCTTTTGATAATTACTTACTTACTATTAAAAAAACACTTTTCCTTTTCCATCCTGAATATCTTATTAAAAGAATTATAATAAGTTTTCTAGGGGGAGCCCCCATTGACTCCCTGATGCTATCATACACTAATCAGTGTCATACAATCAGGTGCCATCAGTGCCATCAGGCCATCAGTTGCCTACTTGGGATCATGAGCCAGAACCTGAGCCCCCAAAGAGAAGTGCAGGGAGCATTGGCCTATGAAACCTTCATATTTAAGTTTAATATAGTTTAATGCCCCCTCTTTCCCTTCACACTTTGTGGTGGCTGTCCTGTTTCTTTCTGGTCCCCAAGCAGAACTTGGTGAACCTCCAGTACATTTTTAACCATTCAGGTTTGAATCATGTCATTCCTTGTCCAACTTTACCCATGACCACCTTAGCTCAGGACTGCCTGGTGTTGCAGGTGGAGTCCTGGAGAGAGTCTCAAGACCCACAGGACATCTGTTGGCATGTTCCTATTCATCCTCAGTTCAGAAGCTGGTTATGTATTGTGGTAAGGCATCAGGCTTACTGCTGCCGGGTTCTCTCATTTGGCTTGAATCTGGATCCCCAGACATTCAACAGGTTAGTGAGTGTAATGGTGTGCTGCCTTCGTGTGTTCAAGGCTCGCATCTTTGCCTTTGTCAATGACTAGAAAATTTTGTTTCCCAGCCTATTTGCATGTCTACAGGCCAGGGATCTGGTTTTTTCCTCTCATCAGATTTGGGTTTCAGGTTAATTGGTAGTCCCAGTTGGTTCCATTGCTAATTTGGATGTGAATGGGTCTAGTCTGTAAGTCTTGGTCTTCTTCCCTCTTCCTTCTACCTGCATCCCTGCTCTGCTTGGAAATGCTTCTCAGGCTACTGGTGGAGTCTTCAGGTCACTTATCGTTTGCTCGAGCAGATGTGAGAAAATCTGAACTTTTCCTGCATAATGCATCCTCTGGGCAGGTTTGGCTCCAGGCTCTGTACTATTTTCTTTGGTTCCATCCCTTCTGGCAACCCCAGCAGCAGCAGGTGTGGGCTCTATGGGGCCTTCATCAGCTTTTATTATGCCAATTTCTTCTTGGTACTTTTCAAAATTCTATCTCATGTTCTCTCCCCCCATCCCCCACCCTTGTGTTCAATCTTTTCGTTGACACCTTTACCTTGTGCTAATGCTCTGTCTGCAGATGCTTTTTCTTCTTTTGGGGCTCTGTGGTCCAGCTCCACTCCAACTGCTCCTTAGTAGTTCATTGTCGGAATTGCAAGGGGTCGCCTCGGCCTCTTCCCTTGTGGGGTTGGGCACTACAGGAAGCTCATCATTTGGATTCTCTGGGTTTGGCTCTCTATGGGGTTTACACTCAGGGTGTGGAGCTTTCTGGTGGATGGTCTCTAGTATTTGTCCTTTCGCCAAGGAGAGGACCGTTCATGACATGCCTTTCCTTTAGCTTTGTGAGAAGTTTGGCTACCTTGATGTGGACTTTGTGTCAGAGTGAATCATTTGCCAAGTCATTTGCTGCATTGTTGAATTACTTCCTGTGAACCTTGTAGTTGTCTATTTTGCTTCGCTTCCTCTCTGGTTTGCTTCTTCAGTGAGGTATGATCATGAATCCACTGCTGCCTGCACCTCTTTGAGTGGGACAGGTTTTGGCCTCTGGTTTCCGGTAGACTTGCAATGACTCGCAAGGGCCTGGCATGGATTAAACTGGGTAGAGCTATCCAGGTAGCAAGGACTAAGGAAGCCATGAAGGCCCCACCAGAAAGAAGCATTTCATTACATTCACTGCTGGTTTTTATTATTCCACCAATAATTGCTATCATTTTTTGTGTTGCAAAATTTAGGGAATAATGACATAACCTTTAAATCACAGTTGACATCATTTGAAACCTAGGGAATGACAGCTGGCCCTATTGGCAGTTTTTAATTATTGCAACACTTTGATAAATGAAGTGTTCATAGGTGTCATGGTATCGCCCAACATTCAGAGGGGGTCATCGCTCGCTGCAACAGCACCCATCCTGCCATTATGCTGGATGAACATCCTTCAGCTACCAGTCTCTCAGACTTCATATGAAGCTAACTGTGATTCCTTATATAGTACAGGTGTTAATCAATCACACTTAACTAGGTCAATACAAATTAGGTGGAATTTATTTATTTTTGTATTCAGATTCACTTTCATATGTTTCTTAGTTTTTGTGCATATGTTTGCTCTGTTAGCATACCTTCATTCGGTGGACATTACAGAGTGTGGCAAGAATGGCATGGCAATGGTGTGCCGGGCAGGAGTAAGTAGGTCAGCATCTTTGGCTCTTGCAGCGCTTGTAGGACAGACTGACTTGGGCCAGATGACTCTCAGACATGCCTACCTCACCATCAAGGCTGCCAGACCCTTTATCAGGCCCAACTATGGATTCTTCTCACAGGTCAATATCTTTCTTTTCTGTTACTTAAATCATATAAACTTCAGTGTTTTCTCATGTTAGGAAGATATGTCTTCAGTCATTTAGAAACCTCTTGTCCTTGCTTTTGCCTGTTCTGGAACAAATCATCCAGGTTTCATGTTAGTATCAGAAAGTTATCAGAAACAATATGTTAACTCGATACAGTATATTTACATGATCTCAGGTCAGAGACTTGCCACTTATCTCCCCCCCCCCCCACATCCTAACAACTCATCATTTATTTTCTTAAGATTCTTGAGAAAATAGAAAACAAGTTAGTCTTTTTTGGTTAAGGGGCACTAATGTTAGGGAAATAACCCAACATCAGAGTACTCTTTCTCTCGCAGATTGTCCTTTATCGGCACATTCACTGTACCACCTTTTATTTATACATTTCACTTTCTTCACCTTGGTATTGTCCTGATAAACATATTCTTGACCTCTGCCTGGAGTACTGGTTACATTACCCCCATGACGGGTACTATTTACATTACCCCTATGATGGGTACTGTTTACATTACCCCCATGACGGGTACTATTTACATTACCCCCATGATGGGTACTGTTTACATTACCTCCATGATGGGTACTGTTTACATTACCCCCATGACGGGTACTATTTACATTACCCCTATGATGGGTACTGTTTACATTACCCCCATGATGGGTACTGTTTACATTACCCCTATGATGGGTACTGTTTACATTACCCCCATGATGGGTACTGTTTACATTACCCCCATGATGGGTACTGTTTACATTACCCCATGATGGGTACTGTTTACATTACCCCATGATGTGTACTGTTTACATTACCCCCATGATGGGTACTGTTTACATTACCCCCGTGATGGGTACTGTTTACATTACCCCCATGATGGGTATTGTTTACATTACCCCCATGATGGGTATTGTTTACATTACCCCCATGGCAGGTACTGTTTACATTAACCCCATGATGGATACTGTTTACATTACCCCCATGATGGGTACTGTTTACATTACCCCCATGATGGGTACTGTTTACATTACCCCCATGATGGGTACTGTTTACATTACCCCCATGATGGGTACTGTTTACATTACCCCCATGATGGGTACTGTTTACATTACCCCCATGATGGGTATTGTTTACATTACCCCCATGACAGGTACTGTTTACATTACCCCCATGATGGATACTGTTTACATTACCCCTATGATGGATACTGTTTACATTGCCCCCATGATGGATACTGTTTATATTACACCCATGATGAGTACTGTTTACATTGCCCCCATGATGTTTACATTACCCCCATGATGGGTACTGTTTACATTACCCCCATGATGGGTAGTGTTTACATTACCCCCATGATGGGTAGTATTTACATTACCTCTACAAAGGATACTGTTTACATTACCCTGAAAAGGTACTGTTTACATTACCAACTGAGAGGGGGGTACTGTTTACATTACCCACTGTGAGGAGGGGTACTGTTTACATTACCCACTGTGAGGAGGGTTGCTGTTTACATTACCCACTGAGAGGGGGGTACTGTTTACATTACCCACTGTGAGGAGGGGTACTGTTTACATTACCCACTGTGAGGAGGGGTACTGTTTACATTACCCACTGTGAGGAGGGGTACTGTTTACATTACCCACTGTGAGGAGGGGTACTGTTTACATTACCCACTATGAGGAGGGGTACTGTTTACATTACCCACTGTGAGGAGGGGTACTGTTTACATTAGCCACTGTGAGGGGGTACTGTTTACATTACCCACTGAGAGGGGGTACTGTTTACATTACCCACTGAGAGGGGGTACTGTTTACATTACCCACTGAGAGGGGGTACTGTTTACATTACCCACTGAGAGGGGGTACTGTTTACATTACCCACTGAGAGGGGGTACTGTTTACATTACCCACTGAGAGGGGATACTGTTTACATTACCCACTGAGAGGGGGTACTGTTTACATTACCCACTGAGAGGGGGTACTGTTTACATTACCCACTGAGAGGGGGTACTGTTTACATTACCCACTTAGAGGGGGTACTGTTTACATTACCCACTGAGAGGGGGTACTGTTTACATTACCCACTGTGAGGGGGTACTGTTTACATTACCCACTGTGAGGGGGTACTGTTTACATTACCCACTGTGAGGGGGGTACTGTTTACATTACCCACTGTGAGGGGGGTACTGTTTACATTACCCACTGTGAGGGGGTACTGTTTACATTACCCACTGTGAGGGGGTACTGTTTACATTACCCACTGTGAGGGGGGGGTACTGTTTACATTACCCACTGTGAGGAGGGGTACTGTTTACATTACCCACTGTGAGGAGGGGTACTGTTTACATTACCCACTGTGAGGGGGTACTGTTTACATTACCCACTGTGAGGGGGGGGGTACTGTTTACATTACCCACAGTGAGGAGGGGTACTGTTTACATTACCCACAGTGAGGAGGGGTACTGTTTACATTACCCACTGTGAGGAGGGGTACTGTTTATATGACCCACTGTGAGGGGATACTGTTTACATTACCCACTGTGAGGGGATACTGTTTATATTACCCACTGTGAGGGGGATACTGTTTACATTACCCACTGAGAGAGGGGGGGTTACTGTATACACTTGTATATGGCACAATTAAACAAGTTAGTGGTACAGAAATTATCTGCAGTAATAATGACCTCCTATTGAATGTTTCCAAAGTGGTCAGTAATATATTTTTTCTCTAGGATTATTTTTCAAGAGTGTTGTGTATGACAAAAACGGTTTTAGAAAAAGCATTGTCAGGTAACTAATTATAATAAGTGATCCAGTGAACATCTGCTGCTTTACTGATAATGAAAATGGATTAAAGATGTCAAGCAAACCTGGTTTACATTGTACATATTCAAAATATTTAGTTTTCTGTAAACTGTTATGTAATACAATTTACTCTTATTGGCAGCTTATCACATATGAGATTGAGATAAGAGGACGAGCAACGGTGTTGATGAAGGATTCACCGTTTGAGGCTGGAGAGCAGTTGCCAGATGTGTACATAGAGGAGCTGAAGCAAAATATGGGCTCCATCTTCACCAACTTCTTTCCTTTTTGACGGTTGGCTGCAGCAGGACTTCTGCTGGTGGCTTTATTAGCATGGACTCGGACTACGCCTTGACCATACTCTTTTCTTGCTCCCCAAGTTGCCAAAGTGAAGTCATGGTTTTGTTATCTATTGCTTGTTGACACCATATATCAATTGAGGGCGCCTCGCCGCTGAATAGACAACGCTTGGAGGTCGTAGTTCTAAGGGCCTGGGTTCGTTTCCCAACTGAGGCAAAAACAAAGTGAGCAGAGTTTCTTTCATCCTAATGCTCTGTTAATGTAGCAGTAAATAGGTACCTGGGAGTTTGACAGCTGCTACAGGCTGCTTCCTGGGGAATGTGTGTACTCGCCTAGTTGTACTCACCTGGTTGTGCTTGCTGAGATTGAGCTCTGCTCTTTCAACTCGCCTCTCAACTGTCAATTAATCTTTTGGGGGAGCCCCTACAGCTCCCTGGTGCTATCCAGGCTGATAGGGATAGTCCTAACTTTTGGTATCAATCGATGTGGGTGGAGTTCTAAGCCTACTAGGGACCACGAGCCAGAACCTGGCCCCCTCAGAGAGGCATGAGGAGCAATTGCCTATAGAAATGCACATGTGATTTTGGAGCATTCTGTATCTGCCATCGAACACATCAGAGGTCCGCGGTTGTTCAACGTCCTCCCAGCAACTATAAGAAATATTGCCGGAACAACCGTAGACATCTTCAAGAGAAAACTGGACTGTTTTCTAAGAGAAGTTCCGGATCAGCCGAGCTGTGGTGGGTATGTGAGCCTGCGGACCGCTCCAAGCAACAGCCTGGTGGACCAAACTCTCACAAGTCGGTACTGTGAGAGTTTAAGAAGTGGGGAGGAGTGGGGAGTAGAAGAACTCCCAGAACCCCATCAAGCAGGTATCAAGCAGGAACGGGACAGGCACCCAGAAAGGTAAGCGCCTCAAAACAAACCCCCTATTCTGGTGAAACCAAAGAAAATAATGAAACAAGTGGACAGAACTCCCCAAGGAATAATGAGCAAACAAGCATGACGTCACACGAGCCGCGCCGCACGTCTGGGGCTCATTCCTTCCCGGGAGGGAAAAGGGGAAGCCCCAGACCCTTGCTCCAACGATCCACACCTCAGTTCCTCAGCTAATGGGATACAGCTCGGTCGTTGTGGCTCCAACTGCAGATTCTCTTTGTGCTGTGCCTGGGTTCAGTATACTCTTCGGTGGTGTGCGAGTTTGGAGAATTATTTCTGGGTACTCGGGCTGCATGCGCTTTGGGCTCCCTTCCCTTAGTGTCC
This sequence comes from Procambarus clarkii, assembly GCF_040958095.1. Classification (NCBI taxonomy): domain Eukaryota; kingdom Metazoa; phylum Arthropoda; class Malacostraca; order Decapoda; family Cambaridae; genus Procambarus; species Procambarus clarkii. The sequence continues at coordinate 19,689,900 of NC_091215.1, forward strand.
TGTCCTTGGGGCTTGGGGTTACCTTCCACAGGTCACCTTGGGGTCTACCTCTGTTGGTCTTTCGCTGCTTGGCGATTGACTGCCCCGAGTGTTTTGGGGGATTCCTCCCTTGTTTGCCTTGGGGTAAGTGGTAGTTTTTGCACTGGTAGGGGCACAGGGTATTGGGTAGCTAGTTTTCACCTATAATAACGGGCCGGCTCTATTCCCTTTGGGTATGCTGTCCTCTCCGTCCCATCCCAAATCCTTATCCTGACCCCCTTTCTCAGTGCTATATAGTCGTAATTGCTTGGCGCTTTCCAATGATAGTTCCCCTCCCCTTTTCTTTTTGCCTGGTGGGGGAGGTCTGCTTTGATTTCGACTTCCGAGTTGAGGTGTGGAGCACTGACTGCCTCCCGAGTAAGTCCCCTTCTTTCTTTAGTCTTTGATGAAGTAGATTTGGGAAGCCATAGGGGCTACCCCAAAAACCAGCATTGAATGTAATGAAACGCTGGTCGGTCGGTCGGGAGCAGGTCGGCCGAGCGGACAGCACACTGGACTTGTGATCCTGTGGTCCTGGGTTCGATCCCGGGCACCAGCGAGAAACAATGGGCAGAGTTTCTTTCACCCTATGCCCCTGTTACCTAGCAGTAAAATAGGTACCTGGGTATTAGCCAGCTGTCACGGGCTGCTTCCTGGGGGTGGAGGCCTGGTCGAGGACCGGGCCGCGGGGACACTAAAAAGCCTCGAAATCAAATCAAGATAACCTCAAGATAACCAGTCAGCGGTTTTCGTGTATTTTGATATCTAACCTCGAAACTGAGGTGTGGATCGCTGGCGCAAGGGTCTTTGGTTCCCCCTTCCCCCTCCCAGGGAGGGGGGGGGAGCTGCGCAGACGTGCGGCACGGCTCGTGTGACGTCATGCTTGTTTGCTCGTTTCCCCTTGGGGGGAGTTCTGTCTACTTGTTTCATTATTTTCTTTGGTTTCACCAGAATAGGGGTTTGTTTTGAGGAGCTTACCTTTCTGGGTGCCTGTCACGATTGATTTCAGATATAGAATACTCCAAAATCACACATGCATTTCAATAGGCCATTGCTCCTCATGCCTCTCTGAGAGGGCCAGGTTCTGGCCGTGATCCCTGGTAGGCCTAGAACTCCACCTGACATCGACTGATGTCAAAAGCTAGGACTATCCCTATCAGCCTGGATAGCTCCTCGGAGCCTCCGGGACTCGCCCAGAAAATGGCGTTTCATTACATTCAACGCTGTTTTTTTTTTCTCTCACACACACACACACATGCACACACTCGCACATGCTCGCACACACACACATGCACGCACACACACACATGCGCGCACACACACACACATGCGCGCGCACACACACAAACGTACACAATGACTTTTGTTAGTCCAAAGCTAGAATATGCAGCTGTTGTGAGGTGCCCATATCTTAAGAAGCACATCAACAAACTGGAAAAGGTGCAAAGACATGCTACTAAGTGGCTCCCAGAACTGAAGGGCAAGAGCTACGAGGAGAGGTTAGAAGCATTAAACATGCCAAAACTAGAAGACAGAAGAAAAAGAGGTGATATGATCACTACGTACAAAATAGTAACAGGAATTGATAAAATCGACAGGGAAGATTTCCTGAGACCTGGCACTTCAAGAACAAGAGGTCATAGATTTAAACTAGCTAAACACAGATGCCGAAGAAATATAAGAAAATTCACCTTCGCAAATAGAGTGGTAGATGGTTGGAACAAGTTAAGTGAGAAGGTGGTGGAGGCCAAGACCGTCAGTAGTTTCAAAGCATTATATGACAAAGAGTGCTGGGAAGACGGGACACCACGAGCGTAGCTCTCATCCTGTAACTACACTTAGGTAATTACACTTAGGTAATAACATGCACCACCACCCTACCTCCAACCCCCCAACTCCGAGAAATTAGCCCATAACAGCTGTCTGACTTCCAGGTATCTATTTACTGCTAGATAACAGGGGCATCTAGGTGAAAGAAACTTTACCCATTTGTTTTCCGCCATGGCCGGGGATTGAATCTCGACCCCCTAGGATTATGAGTCCCAAGCGCTGTCCACTCAGCCATAGGTCCCCTGTGTGTGTGTGTGTGTGTGTGTGTGTGTGTGTGTGTGTGTGTGTGTGTGTGTGTGTGTGTGTGTGTGTGTGCGTGCGTGCGTGTGTGCATGCGTCTTAGAAAAAAATATATTTAGCAAATATAGTAGAGGAAAAATAGATTGGATAGAAAGGCAGGGTACAAGAGCTAATATAGCTCGATTTTGCAGACACAAATAGTAAATACATAGAGTGCCTGCCCCATAAAAACTGTAGTTGCACTCACATTTGTTTGTGTATCTATCAAGCAAAAGGTATACATTTGTATTCAAGAAGTAACCATATGCAGGATAATAAATATTTACCTTTTAATATGATAATTTAAATTTGGTTTCAGGTGTGATATTAGTATGAGGGGTAAATTATTATTTTATTTATTCACTGCACCAGTTTGTTGTATTCGTTAGATAATTATACTTCAATAACCTGATTTTCAGAGCTGCCTAGGTAGACTGTAACGAACTTCTCAGCTTTAAGCATACAAAATTGAGTATTAAAATCAGTATTAGCAATATGATATGGCAACAATACACCCAGTATTTGCCTTTTAATATATTTAGCTATAACCAATGCAGTTGAATATATATATTGGAACACAAACATTTACTAAAGAAACAAGGGAAGTACTATAATGTTTACATTGAACGATTCATGACAAACCAGGAGCAGCAGGAACATTAATCACAGAGATTTCATGGCAGCAGAGAGAATATTCAGGCAGAGACTGGAAAGACCTGAACCTCACTACCACACACCCAATCCCTTCCCAACAACACCCCACAACCACATCCTACCACTTCCCCATCCCTCCATTACCTGAAATTGACCGGACCTATACTTCCCTTCTGCTGCACCCAATTCCCACACCCATCCATGCTTTGCTGTACACCTCCCTGGCCACATCTGATCCTGCTCTGCCCCCCCCCCTCCCCCCCCCTCCACCCACCCACCCCCCCCCCCCCTCCACCCCCCTCCACCCCCCTCCACCCCCCTCCACCCCCCCCCCTCCACCCCCCCCTCCACCCCCCCCCTCCACCCACCCACCCCCCACCCACCCCCCACCCACCCCTCCACCCCCCTCACCCCCCTCCACCCTCCCTCCCCCTCCACCCCCCCTCACCCCCCCTCCCCCCCCCCCTTTTTGCCCCATACCCTACCTCTCGCCAACTCCTTGTTGCTTACCACTCTGACCCCTGCCCACTCACTGACCCTTGCCCACTCGCTGACCTCTGCCTACTCCCTGATTCCCACCCCACCCCCTGACTACATGACTACACCCCCTGACTCCCACTCACCCCATGATTCCTACCCACCCTCCTGATTCCCATCCACTCCCTGACCACCATCCACACCCTGTCCCCCAACTGCCCCCCCCTGACCCCTGCCTATCCCTAACCCCTGCCCACTCCCTGATCCCTGTCCACTCCCTAGCCCCCCATTTACACACTGACTCCCCACCCACTCCCTGACCCCTGCCCTCTTCTTGACCCCCCACTACTCCCTGACCCCCAACTACTCCCTGACCCCAACCACTCCCCGACCCCCAACCACTCCCCGACCCCCAACCACTCCCTGACCCCCAACCACTCCCTGACCCCCAACCTCCCAGAGATTCCCAGATCTCTGGGAATCCGGTGTCCAAGTAGACCCTGAAGATTTGGTACACGAACGCTGACGGAGATACAAACATAGCATAGCATCTGCACAGTAAAATAACAACGTACTGGAGTGAACGACATGGAAGAAAATGCAGAATAGAACCAGTGAAGAGCAGAGGTGCCATGGGCACAATCAGAGAACACTGTATGAACACCAGCGGTCCACGGTTGTTCAACGTCCTACCAGCGAGCATAAGAAATATTACAGGAACAACCAAAGTGGACATCTTCAAGAGGAAACTAGATTGTTTCCTCCAAGGAGTGCCGGACCAACCGGTCTGTGGTGGGTATGTGGGCCTGCGGGCTGCTCCAAGCAACAGCCTGGTGGACCAAACTCTCACAAGTCAAGTCTGGCCCCGGGCCGGGCTTGGGGAGTAGAAGAACTCCCAGAACCCCATCAACCAGATATCAACCAGGTATAGCAAAGGAAATAAAAAGAGTTAGTGAAAATAATCCTGATTTGATTGCAATAGTGGAAACAAAAATTGGGACACTTAACAGCAGATGGGAAAAGAATATTGGTCCTAGTAATTTACAACTCCCCACCAAACAACAGAAGACCCATGGCAGGAATATTATGACAACAACAAAGTATGCATAGATGCATTACAGAGAGCAGCAACAGTGACACACAAACAGGATTGGTTCAACAGAAATTATGAGAGGGCCAGAGACCAAAAGACACAAAAATGGAATCAATACAGGAAGAGGCGAAACCCCCAAACATACCAGCGATACAAAGATATGAGAAACAACTACACAGCAGTGAGGAGAGAGGCAGAAAGAAATTTTGAAAAAGGGATTGCAGACAAATGTAAAACAGAACCAGGTCTATTCTATAAATTCATGAACAACAAATTGCAGGTAAAGGATAATATTCAGAGGTTGAAAATGGGAAATAGATTCACGGAAAATGAAAAGGAAATGTGTGAAACATTAAACGAAAAGTTCCAAAGTGTGTGTGTACAAAATGAAATTTTCAGGGAACCAGACACAATAAGAATTCCAGAGAACAACATAGAAAACATAGAGGTGTCTAGAGATGAAGTGGAAAAAATGCTCAAGGAGCTAAATAAGAACAAAGCAGCTGGCCCAGATGGAGTTTCACCATGGGTTCTGAGAGAATGTGCACCTGAGCTCAGCATTCTACTTCAACTGATTTTTCAGGCATCCCTGTTTACAGGAGTTGTAGCTGATGTGTGGAAAAAGGCTAACATAGTTCCAATCTACAAAAATGGAAGCAGGGAAGACCCCCCCTTAATTATAGATCTGTATCATTGACAAGTGTAATAGTCAAAATATTGGAAAAAATAATTAAAACTAAATGGGTAGAACACCTGGAGAGAAATGATATAATATCAGTCAGACAGTATAGTTTTTGATCTGGAAGATCCTGTGTATCGAATTTATTCAGTTTCTATGATCGAGCAACAGAGATATTACAGGAAAGAGATGGTTGGGTTGACTACATCTATCTGGACCTAAAAAAGGCTTTCGACAGAGTTCCACATAAGAGGTTGTTCTGGAAACTGGAAAATATTGGAGGGGTGACAGGTAAGCTTCTAACATGGATGAAAATTTTTCTGACTGATAGAAAAATGAGGGCAGTGATCAGAGGCAATGTATCGGACTGGAGAAATGTCACAAGTGGAGTACCACAGGGTTCAGTTCTTGCAACAGTGATGTTTATTGTCTACATAAATGATCTACCAGTTGGTATACAGAATTATATGAACATGTTTGCTGATGATGCTAAGATAATAGGAAGGATAAGAAACTTAGATGATTGTCATGCCCTTCAAGATGACCTGGACAAAATAAGTATATGGAGCACCACTTGGCAAATGTAATTTAATGTTAATAAATGCCATGTTATGGAATGTGGAATACGAGAACATAGACCCCACACAACGTATAAATTATGTGAGAAATCTTTAAAGAATTCTGATAAAAAAAGAGATCTAGGGGTGGTTCTAGATAGAAAACTATCACCTGAGGACCACATAAAGAATATTGTGCGTGGAGCCTATGCCACGCTTTCTAACTTCAGAATTGCTTTTAAATACATGGATGGCGATATACTAAAAAAAATTTCACGACTTTTGTTAGGCCAAAGCTAGAATATGCAGCGGTTGTGTGGTGCCCATATCTTAAGAAGCACATCAACAAACTGGAAAGGTGCAAAGACATGCTACTAAGTGGCTCCCAGAACTGAAGGGCAAGAGCTACGAGGAGAGGTCAGAGGCATTAAATATGCCAAAACTAGAAGACGGAAGAAAAAGAGGTGATATGATCACTACGTACAAAATAGTAACAGGAATTGATAAAATCGATAGGGAAGATTTCCTGAGACCTGGAACTTTAAGAACAAGAGGTCATAGATTTAAACTAGCTAAACACAGATGCCGAAGAAATATAAGAAAATTCACTTTCGCAAACAGAGTGGTAGACGGTTGGAACAAGTTAGGTGAGAAGGTGGTGGAGGCCAAGACCGTCAGTAGTTTCAAAGCGTTCTATGACAAAGAGTGCTGGGAAGACGGGACACCACGAGCATAGCTCTCATCCTGTAACTACACTTGGGTAATTACACTTAGATAATTACAAAATGAGAGCTAAACTTCTAGTCATGGAGGACCTAAATCATGGAGAAATTGACTGGGAATCCAGACATCCTCATGGTGGGGAAGAAACGTAGGGAGCGAAATTAGTGGAAGCTATAGAAACTAATTAACACAACATGTAAAGGAGGACACAAGAGAAAAGGAAGGAGGTACACCAAGCTTACTGGACTTGATCTTCACCCGGAATGAGGAAGATATTGAGAACCTGGAGCACAAAATACCACTAGGAGCAGTGACCGTTGTGTCCTGGTACTAGACTACATGATAGAACTTGGAACAGTGCCCATATGACAAGGGGTCAGAGAAGGGAGAGCAGACCATAAAAAAGGATACTACATGAAAGTAAGAAGAGTATCTGGAAAGTGTGCAATTTGAGGAGGAACTTAGAAAAAATGGTCCAGGAAATGATGGACCAAATAAAACTGAGGTACAAGGAGGCAGAAGAGATTCATTCCACCATTAAAAGAAAAAGGTAGGATAGCATATAGTAACCCATGGTTCAATAGACAGTGCCAAGAAGGAAGGAGGGGGAGGAAATACAGAAGGTAAAAGACAGAGGTAAACCGGAGTAGATGCAAAAGGGTCAGGAATGACTACATAAACATAAGAAGATGGGCAGAAAGAAACTATGAAAATTATATTACCTCCAAAGCAAAGAGGCAACCGAAACTCCTACATAGCAATATAAGAAGGAAAATGACAGTGAATGACCAAGTGACCAGGTTATGAAAAAGGGGAGGCCAGGGTACAGAAAAGGATACAGAAATTTGGGAGAAGCTCAATACCAGCTTCCATGGAGTGTTCACTGCTTTTATATTTTTTTATTTTTTTATTTATTTATGCATATACAAGAATGTACATAAGGAATGTGAGGATACAAATATGGTAATTACAGTCTTGTAAAGCCACTAGCACGCGCAGCGTTTCGGGCAGGTCCTTAATCTAAGAAAATTTTAAGGAGGTAAATACTTGCAAAATTTATAGACAAAAAATGATAACAGATTACATGGAATGAAAAAAAAGATGAGAGAAAATTATAGGTACAGTATATTAAAGCACATAGGTAGCTATGATTGATTGCAATGACAGCTTAAAATGGTAGTTGGCAACAAATTGGTAGGCACAATACAGCAGAAACAATATAAGATTGATTGCAATGACAGCTTGAATGGTAGTTGACAAAAAATTGGTAGTCACAATACAGCATATGGCTAGCACATAAAAGAAGACAGCAATGAACACAATGATAAGGTTGTTTGATATTACATAAAAATTAGGAGATTGGGTAACACTAGGTACAGAGCAAATTTAAAGCTCAGTGTAGGAAACTAAATAGATGAAGTTAGGTACTTTTTGGTTTTGCTTTTAAATAAGGCAAAAGTTTTACAGTTTTTCAATTCACTAGGGAGTGAGTTCCATAGACTAGGTCCCTTAATTTGCATAGAGTGTTTACACAGATTAAGTTTGACCCTGGGGATATCAAAGAGATATTTATTTCTGGTGTGGTGATAATGGGTCCTATTACATCTGTCCAGGGAGAGTTTCAGAGCATGGTTTGCATTTAAGAACAGGGTTTTGTAAATGTAGTTGACACAAGAGAATGTGTGGAGGGAGTTAATATTTAGCAAGTTTAGAGATTTAAACAAGGGAGCTGAGTGTTGTCTGAAAGCAGAGTTAGTTATTATTCTGATAGCAGATTTTTGCTGTGTGATGATGGGCTTCAGGTGGTTTGCAGTGGTAGACCCCCATGCACAGATACCATAATTAAGATAGGGGTAGATTAGTGCATAATATAGTGAGAGGAGAGCAGAAGTAGGAACATAATATCTGATTTTGGAGAGTATACCAACTGTCTTAGAGACTTTCTTAGTTATGTGTTGAATGTGGGTGCTGAAGTTGAGTCTCTTGTCTAGGAATAGGCCAAGAAACTTGCCATCATTTTTATTACTGATGTTAATGTTGTCTATCTGTAGCTGAATTGCATTTGATGATTTGCTTCCAAATAAGATGTAGTAAGTCTTTTCGATGTTTAATGTTAGTTTGTTCGTTGACATCCATAAGTGGACTTTTTTTAATTCATTATTCACAACATTATTTAGTGTATGTGGGTTGAGGTTTGAGTAGATAAGGGTAGTATCGTCAGCAAACAATATAGGTTTGAGAATATTAGAGACATTAGGCAGATCGTTTATATATATAAGAAATAGAAGAGGTCCTAAGATGCTGCCCTGTGGCACTCCAACGGTAATTGGTAGAGTGGAAGAAGTTGTATCATTGATGGTTACATATTGGTGTCTGTCACTAAGATAGGATCGGATGTAGTCAAGGGCAAGGCCTCGGATTCCATAATGCTGGAGTTTAAGTAAGAGGTAGTTGTGATTAACAGTATCAAAGGCTTTTCTTAGGTCAATGAAGAGTCCAATCGGAAACTCATTTTTGTCAAGGGCTGAGTAGATAATGTCAAGGAGACTAATGATTGCATCATTGGTACTCTTTTGGGACCGGAAGCCAAACTGGCAGGGGCTGAGTATGTTGAATTTTACGAGGTAGGAATAGAGCTGTTTGTAAATAATTTTTTCAAATATTTTTGATAGAATGGGTAGATTTGATATTGGTCTATAATTGTTTATGTCCGCCGGATTGCCTCCTTTATGGACAGGCGTTACTCTTGCTTTTTTGAGGATATCAGGGAAGGTGTGACACTCTATAGATTTGTTGAACAGTAGTGCTATGGGTGGGGCAAGGGCATGGGAGGCTCTCTTGTACACAATGGACGGAATTTCACTGGTGTTCCCTGCCTTGGTTTTTAGAGAGTGTATGATGGACACAACATCTGCCGGGCTGATTGGTGAAAGGAGAAGAGAGTTTGGATAGCTGCCTGAGAGATATGTGTTAATATGTGTCTGAGTCTGTGGGATTTTACTGGCAAGATTAGCACCAACCGATGAAAAGAAACTATTAAATTCATTTGCCATTTCTAAATCAGTTGACGGTATATCCCCATCCTTGTAGAGTTTTATTTGGTTATGTGAGTGTTGTTTAGTTCCTAGGATACTAGAGATAGTTTTCCAAGTGTTTTTCATGTTGCCTTTTGCTTCATTGAATCTATTCACATAATATGCAAGTTTTGCCTTTCTTATGATACTGGTAAGCATTGATGAGTACCTTTTAGCTACTTCCTTTGAAACTAGGCCAATCCTAACTTTCTTTTCATATTCATGTTTCTTGTTGATTGAGTTGAGAATGCTATTTGTGAGCCATGGATTGTTTAATCTTTTGTCAGTTACTTGCTTGGTAAGAAGGGGACAATGAAGGTTGTAGAGGCTTAGAGTTTTGGTGAGGAAGAGGTTAGCTAATGAATTTATATCATGGGTATTATTGAATTCAGAATCCCAGTTAATATTGTGAAGTGCCTCTGTAAGATTGTCTAAAGCTGATTCACTGTGTAGCCTAAATGAAAGTTTCTTGCTTTTTGGTGGTGTTATGTCCATGTTCGCTATGAGAAAGGTAGGATAGTGGTCAGTTGTTCTGTCGTTGATTATACCAGATACAAGGGGAGCTGTTATGTTTGTCCATATGTGGTCCAAGGTAGTGGCTGATGTTTGAGTGACTCGGGTAGGTTTGGTGATAGTGGGGATTAGCATACAGGAGTTCATGCTGTTAAGGAAATAGTCAACTAGAGAGCAATTTTGTTGACCCAGGTCAATATTAAAGTCTCCTCCCAGAATGATGTGGTTTTTGTTGAGATTGTTGTTTATAATAAGATTCCTTAGGTTGTCTGAGAAAGAAGCTATGTTAGTATTAGGAAATCTATAGATGGCTCCAATAGTCAAAGAGGATTTAAGGGATTTAATTGTAAACTGAGCAAAAGTATATTCACAGTAGTCATCTCTGTCACTAATAACACTGTTGCAGATAAATGTATCTCGGTAATATATAGCTGTGCCACCACCTTTTTTATTAGGCCTACAGTTATGAATGGCTTTATAACCAGCTAAGTTGTAGAGTTGGGTATAGTCTTTATTTAGCCAAGTTTCTGTTAAAATAATGAACGATAGGTTAGTACCTAGTGCTGTGAGTAGTGCATTTAAATCGTCAAAATGTTTACCAAGTGATCTAACATTTTGGTTATAAACTGATAGATAGGTGCTATTTTGGAGTTTGTTTTTAGCCTGGTGTGCTGTGAAATACTTGCAATAATGATGATCAATGTGCTGGTTGGTATAGATATGAGACAGAAGATTTTGATCAGGATCAATATCAGTGTGCATAGAGATGCAGAGGGATCACGATACAAAATACACGATAAAGCAAAACACAAGAATAAGAGCAGATACAATAAAATAGTAACAATTTAGAAGTAAAATAAAGATCCAATAGATAGCCAGGGAGGACACAGAAGTTACATGAAATAAAACACAGAAAATCAGTAGAGACTGACAATATAAATGTAAAATAAAAAATAATAAGAAAAATAATAATCATAAAAAAAATACAAGAGTTCTTACATTCTTGTAAAGCCACTAGCACGCATAGCATTTTGGGCAGGTCCTTAATGCGAATTTTCCCCGGAATACAACCCGCCATATCCTTTAACAACCAGGTATCCTTTCACTGCTGGGTGAACAGAGGCTACAGTTAAAGATTGGCACCCAGTTAATCCTCCCCGGCCAGGATACGAACCCAGGCCAAAGCGCTTGTGAACCATTGACAAGTGTCTTACCACTGTGCCACGGGGACAACTGAGCATTAACAGCTCCCAGAGCTAGATGTGGCAGCAGCCCCTTGACATGAAATTACTAAATATTGAGGTAGCAACAGAGGAAGTAAAAATGCAACTAGCATCACTGTATGTAACTAAAGCTACTGGGCTTGATAGAGTATCACTATGGACGTTAAAAGCAGGAGCAACACAGGCCCTCGGCATACAGTACAATACACTAATCTTTAATGAGTCGCTTACACAGGGAAAATTGCCCAGCTGCTAGAAGTAGGCAAATGTGCTGCCACTCTACAAGAAAGGATATAGAGAAGAGGGACTTAACTACGGACTAGTGTCGCTCACAAGCATCCCTTGCAAAGTACTTGAAAGAATTATAAGGTTAAGACTAGTTTCACACCTAGACGGAATTAGGTTTGTAAGTAAACAACAACACGGCTTTAGAGAAGGGAAATCATACCCGACGAATCTCCTGAAGTTTTATGATAAGGTAACAAAAATAAGGCGCGAGAGTGAAGGATGAGCAGATTGAATATTTCTGGACTGCCAAAAAGCCTTTGATACAGTACCCCACAAGAGGTTACTATACAAACTTGAGAGGCAGGCGGGAGTAGATGAAAACGCACTAACATGGGTAATGAATTACCAGATAGATGCCAGAGTGACAGTGAGGGGCAAGGAGTCCGATTGACATAGAAGAACAAGTGGGGTGCCTCAAGGATCGGTGCTGGGACCAATTCTATTCCTCGTTTATGTAAACAACTTGACTGCAGGCATTGTCTTTTATGCAGATGATGCAAAACTAATGAGGAGGGTTGAGACAGGTGAGGATTGTAAGATTCTCCAAGATGACTTGAACAGGTTACAGAGCTGGTTTGAGAAATACCTGCTAGAATTCAACATTAACGAGTGCAAGGTGATGGAAATTGGATCAGGAGCCAGGAGATGACAGGCCAATACACAATGAAGGGAAACTACTTTCCTATAATGTCCAGAGAAAAAGACCTGGGAGTGGACATAATACCAAACCTACTTGTAACTCCAGAGGCTCATATAAATAGAATAACTTCAGCTGCATACTCTTTGCTGGCAAAAGTCTGAACATTCTTCAGAAACTTGAATAAGGAGGCTTTTAGATCACTATATACCACCTTTGTGAGTCCAGTCATTGAGTATTACGCCCCATCGTGGAGCCCCATCTAAAAAAAACACATAAGGAAGCTCGAAAAGGTGCAGAAATTTGCAACGAGACTTTCCCAGAGCTGTGAGGGGATGAGGTACAAAGACAGACTGAAGGAACTAAACCTGATGACATTAGAAAGGAGAAGGGAGAAGGGGTTCATGTATAAAATACTTAGAGGGAGTGACAAGATGGAAATGGAAAAAAAGTTTACAATGAACATCAATAGAACAAGAGGACATGGATGGAAGGTTGAGACTCAGATATCTCGTAGAAATATTAGAAAGTTTTCTTTTAGCATAACAGTCGTGAGTAAGTGGAATGACCTAAAGGAGCAGATTGTAGAGGCTAACTCCATTCATAACTTTAACCCCCAAGCTGCTAAGGACTATTTGGCCTGTGTTGACCCAAAGGCACATTAAAAAAAAAAATCCCTCTGTAAACCTGTTAATTTGTGTTCCCTGATCAAGGGAAAAATAATAAAAAATCGTAAGTGGCATATTTTGACCGCAATAGGGCGGAGAAGTCTGGCAAAAAAGAGGCGCTAACTCGGCAAGTGTTGGAGGCGGTCTGCTCTGCCCCAGCTGTCAGGCGGGAGTTGCCACAAAGATATAATTAACTAATTATATCAATGTCTCTGGTTGATTTTTTCTTCGTTTTTTTTTTCTAGGGGGAGCCCCATTGGTTTCCCGGAGCTATACGAGGCTGATATGCTTATGTCAGACTTTGGCATCAGTCATGTGTATGGAGTTCTTAGGGCCTACCAGGGACCATGGCCAGAACCTGGCCCCCTCAGAGAGGCAAGGGGAGCAATGGCCTATAGAAACCCCCATGTGGTTGGAAGCATTCTATGTCTGCCATCGACCGGGTCAAACATCCAGAAAGGTAAGCATCCCAAAACAAACCCCTGTTCTGGTGAAAATTGCTACCAAAAGCCGAACTAGTGGATAGAACTCCCCAACAGAAAACAAGCAAACAAGTATAACGTCACGTCACCGCACCGCTTTCTACGCAGCTCCCCCCTCCCTGGGAGGGAAAAGGGGAAGCCCCAGACCTCTCACACCGGCTATCCACCCATCATTTCTTCAACTGATGCTAAAGGCGCTGGTTGTGTGCTCCGGCTTCAGTGGTTGTTTCAGCACTGTGCCTAGTGTGTGGTGTCTGTCTTCTTGGTGGTGTGTGAGCCGGGAGTGAGTCTCCAGTACTCGGGCTGCATGCACCTAGGGTTGCCTTCCCTAGATGCCCTGTAAGTACTGCCCTTGGGGCTTGGGGATACCTTCCACAAGTTCCTTGGGTCTTGCTTCTGCTAGGCTGTCTACTTTTTGGTTTTCAACCGCCTTTTGTGTGATGGGGGGTTCTGTCTCCTTTGTTCGCCTTAGGGTAAGGGGCAGTTTGCACTGGTGGGGGCGCAGGGTGCTGCGCAGCTTGTTTTCACCAATCATAGCGGCCGGCTCTGTTCCACCTGGGTACGCTGTCCTCTTGTGGGGGTTTTCTTTTTCCTTTTTGTTCGTCTACCTGGTGGGGGAGAGGTCTGCCTTTGGTTCTTGCCCCCATTGTACTGGATTCTCTTCCTTCTTCCGGTGATTCCCCCTGCTAGGTCCCTGTGAGTGTATACGTCCCGGGGGTTCAGTTCTTAGAAAGTCGCTTGGTAGACATGGGCACCGGTTAGCAGTACCCTGCCTGGGATTACCTGAACGCGAGTCCTCTTATAGTAAATGCTCAGGACCCTGGGAAACCCCTAGGGAAAGCGTGGGCCCGATGGATGTGGCCCCAGTGTCCCCCCCCCCTCACTTTGTGCAAGTTTGAGGGTTGCTCTGTCCCCTTGTCTCTGGGTGACACTCTTTGTTTTGCCTCTGTCAGCTGCTTGTGGGGTCGGTGACACCTTTGGCTCAAGGTCCTGCAAGTTTTGTTGCTTGTTGTGACTCGGTTACCCAGTCTTTTGCTGACTAAGTGGGTGCAGGCAGCACGGGCATTGCACGTTAAGTTTCGGTGGCAACGCGCTAGGTTGTTTGCTCCCCGAAAGCCCCGAGGCTGCCCAGTTTTGGTTGATGGTCTTGTCGGGTCCCCTCCCCTCCTTCCTCCCTGCATCCGGGTCTTTACCGTTTGTAGGTTCGGGGTCGGGGCAGGGCTTCCATGGTTTTGAGACTCGGTTGGTCTCGGGGAATTCGCCTTCCGAGGTAGCGACAGGGGCATTCTAGCCTGTTCCTCCAGCCGTGTTGTATGAGTCTGCAAGTGGGCTTTTTTCCTTTGTGTTTTTCACGGCTGCCTTGGTTTTTCTTGAGGCTTTGGGGGGACGGCTCGGCCCCGGGGCCTGCCATGTGGATTCCTGGGGCTGGGAAGGGCTGACTTGGGGGGCCTCTGGCCCCATTGAAACCCGCCGGGGCTTTTTTCATACCTCTGAGCGGGACTTGCGGTTGAGTGGGGTTTTTCCTTCCCCACTCTCCGCACAAGTTGTTGGGCATTGGCCCTTCTCCAGGCACGGTTCCTTGTCCCTTACGCCCGTTGGTTCCGTCCTGTTGGTGGGTACTCTTCTCCGTTGTTCACCCCTTTTAACTTGGGACGGGACTTCTCCGTCATGTTCCCCCTCTTCTTGGGGTTGTGCATGACTTTAGGTCTCGGGTGTGACTGGGTTTTTCGGTGCCTTCGTCATTTGTGCTAGCTTCTGTGTTCTCGAAGGTTCAGGATGGTTTTTGCTCCTTCCTGTATTATAGGATTGCCTGTCATCTGCCGGTGTGGCTTCCCTCCAGTCCTTTCTAGGGCTTGTTGGTCCTCTTCCGTGCTTCCTCGAGTTTTCGGCCCTGTTCATGTATCTTCTCTCCGAACTGTGTCTCGGCGTTAGTCGTTTTCTTCCATACTCCTGGTCCGGGATGCCAGGTTGGGCTGCTTGTAGTCCAATTTAGCTACTGGTGGCCCGGTTGGATTCCGTTCGGTTCATTGGTTTCCTTAATGAGCCGGCTATGTGTGTCGTTGCTTACTCATTTTGTAATTTTTTTTTTTGTAATTTTTTTTACTTCTGTTCCCGTGCGTTGGGCTGTTTCTTTTCAGCGAATTGCCCGGGATACGTCCTGTTGGACTACTTTTCTTTTGTGTCCTGCGCATGCGCTGTGGGAGTTTGTTTTGGTTCGGACGGTGTGCACCAGTGCTGGGGTTCTCCGTCCATTTTCTCTCGAGTGCTTTGCCTCTCACTCATCTCATTCTCCAGTCCGTGCCCCGTTGCTCCTGGGGGTGTTCTGAGGTGCCGCTATGGGTAGGACGCCGGGTTTTCCCTGCGTTTTAGGTAGGGGGCGCCTCCGTCGCGTCTCCCCTCCTCTTTTGCATGGACGGCTCTGACCTGCTTCCACGGGTGATGCTCCCGGATCTCGGCTGCAGATGCACTCTACCCTGGCCGCCTCGGGCAGCACCGGCCTTGTGACATTGTCTTGACCCTTCCGTGCCACTGTTCTGCAGGTGAGTTTATGCGGTCTGGCGTCTCCTTCGTCCAGGCGCTGGGTCGTTTTTGGGGGTACGAATGGGAGTACATACGTCCATGAGTACATGGAACATACTAACTGGGGTGCCTGCAGCAGGCCTATTGGCCCATACGTGGCAGCTCTTGTTCCTAACCTCCCGATTCGAACGTCAGCCCGGAGGTGACTGCAGGAGGCCTCTCGCGGCTCCTGACTGTGGCCATCCAGTCTCTCTCCTATGCATGTCCACCCATGCGGGCTTGGGGAGTAGAAGAACTCCCAGAACAACATCAAGCAGGTTTCGTGTTTGTGTTCGGGGCCCCACCTCCGTTGCGTTCCTCAGTGCGTAAGTGGAGGTGCCAGTTGTGTGGTACATGTTCCTATGTCACGGGTGTTATGTGGTGACATTTTGCTGTGGTTTTGATACTGCGGTTGCGTGTTGGAGTGCGCTTGTGGCGTTTTGTTCGGCCCTTCCGTGCTTCTTCCTGGGGCCTTCCTTGTTTGGGTTATTTGTTCCCTTGCTTTCTGGGTCACTCATTCCTTGCCAGTCTTGCTGTACCCGGCTTAGCTTTTCCATGTACATTCACATTGAGGTTCAAATGTTTCTTCAGGTAATGTACATACTTACAAGGTGAGATACGAGCATTGATGTATCATTGGATTCTCTGTTCTTCCCTAGTTGTCTTCCCTAGTTGTGCTTGTTGGGGTTGAGCTTTGGCTCTTGGTCCCGCCTCTCCGCTGTCAGTTGCTTAGTGTGCGGGTTCCTGGGCCTGCTGGGCTCTCTCGTCTCTACGTTTGACCCTGTTTGGAGTCAGACTCCGCCATTCTCTGCCTTCGCCGCGAGACGTTACTTCCGGTTGCATGTTACATGTTGCATATTGCCTGTTGCGTGTGGTGCATGTTGCTGGTGCGTGTGTGCATTGGAAACATGTGGGTGACATGTGGTACTTGTTACTGTGTCAGGATGTTGTGGGGTGACATTTTGCTGTAGTTTAGTGCCTGGTGTTGTGCTTTGGCTCTTTCGTCCTGCCTGTTCCCTGTCCCTTCCCTGACATCTCCTGGGCTCTGTCAGGTCTGCACTTACAGCTGTGTGTGGGGTCTGCTTCCACCACTTCCCTTCCTCGTGCATCTCCTTCACGCTGTTGTGTGTTTTGTTTGTGCCTTTTGGACTTCCTGTTGACAGTTTTGGGTTCCTGTTTTCCTGTTTTGCCCTGCCTGTGGGCTTTTTCAGGGTCTCTCGGTGTTCCTTCTCTGGGGTCTCGCATCGGGCCCGTAGTTTGCGATCTCCTGGCGAGTTCGCTCGCGTTGGGGGGTTGGGGTTTTCTGTTCGACAGATGTTCCATCTCCGTCTTTGCCGGCTTGGGTTTCCGGCTCTGCCTCCTCGATGGTCGCACCCAAGATCTTCCTGTGGCTCCGCCTCTTCCTAGACTTGGAAGAACCTTGACGGGGTTGGTTGGGTTCTGACTCAAGTCTCTCACCTTTGGTAGGTGGTCGGGTGGCTTCGTTGTTGGTGTCCCCACTTGCGTGCTTTTCTTGGTAGCAGTATGGAGTATTTTGGCGGTCCTTCCTTTTCCTTCTGTCCCTTCTTAGGTGGCTGCATTTGTTGGCGTCGGCTTGGCTTTTCTGGTGGGGGTTGGGGGCCATTGACTTCTTGCATACTGTCGCCTCAATTTGTGCAGCGCTGACAGAGCCGCTTCGGCTTGCTTTCGGTCTTGGTGTTATATCTGCACCGTTCGTAAGCTGTCTCATGCATTGTTTCACCTCCGGCCTGTTCTTGCGCCACTTGGACCGTCCTCGTCTCTGGACAGGGTTCTCTTTCTTGTCTTCGGTTGGTGGTGGCCCCTTCAGTTTGGGTTTGTTTTGACGGCTCTTTTTCCTGTTGGCGTTTGCCTCTAGGACTCGGGTCGCTGAGCTTTTTGCTCTCCTTCGGTCATGGCGTTTGGTTTGTTCGGTTGCAGCCGTCTACCTTTTTTCTGGCACGGGGTGAGGCTGCTGCGTTCTGGGGGGTCCTTGGTTTGTTGGTGCTTGGTTGGTCGGGCCGGGGGTGCGTCGTGTTTTGTGTTCAGTTACTGCCCTCCACTGTTAATTGCACACTGTGGCTTGTGTGTCCTGGGCGCGCTTTGGGTTGATCCGGTTCCATTATTCCCTGTTCGCGGGTAAAGGTGTCCCGGGTCGTTCGCCGTGTTATTGCGGCTAGCCAGCCTGTGTTCTTTGCCTGTGCCCGTGGCGTTCGTGGATTCGCTGCTCTTGCTGCCGTCTTGGCGGCGTGTCCTTGCTGACTTCGGGCATGGGGCTTTTGGCGGTCTTACAGGGGCCTGGCTGCTCGTTGTCTTGTGTCATTCCCGGACCCGTTCGGGCTTGTGTTGCCTTGGGTTAGTGGTTGCAGCCAGTTGTCTCGCTTTCCGTTGAAGGGTGCATGGTGTTCGCCTCCCGGATCCGTCCCTTTGACCTTACTCTGTGGGTAGTTAGCTCCGGGGAGCCAACGGGGCTCCCCCCAGAAAACCAGTGTTGAATGTAATGAAACGCCATTTTCTGGGTGTGACCTGGAGGTTCTCCGGCACCCCTCCCTCCCTCCCTCCAGTCGGTGGTTTTTCGCATGTTTTGACATCCAACCTCAGAACTGATGGGTGGATAGCCGGCGTGAGAGGTCTGGGACTCCCCCTTCCCCCTCCCGGGGAGGGGGAAGCTGCGCAGACAGTGGCGCGGTAACGTGTAACATTGTACTTGTTTGCTTGTTTTCTGTTGGAGAGTTCTATCCACTAGTTCGGCTTTTGGTAGCAATTTTTACCAGAATAGGGGTTTGTTTTGGGATGCTTACCTTTCTGGATGTTTGACCTGGTCGATGGAAGACATAGAATGCTTCCAACCACACGGGGGTTTCTATAGGCCATTGCTCCCCTTGCCTCTCAGAGGGTGCCAGGTTCTGGTCGTGGTCCCCACTAGGCCCTAAGAACTCCATACACATGAATGATGCCAAAGTCTGACACTAGCATATCAGCCTGGTATAGCTCCGGGGAGGCTCCGGGTCACACCCAGAAAATGGTGTTTCATTACATTCAACGCTGGTTTTTTGCTGTAATATTATTCAATAGTGTATAGTGTGATATATTTATATAATAAAATGTGTGAATCATCTCTGTAATCAAAATTATGGTGTGCATATTATTGATTCAATTATTGTGTTCATAAAACAATAAACAAATACTTTGTCGGTTATTACACTATATATACACACAGGTTATATATAAGTATCTGCATGTTTTGTTCACCGTAACGAACCACTAAGTTGATATTGCGGGTCAAAAAGCAACAAGGAGTGGCCACCACATCTGCCAGCCAGCCTCTCGCCGCCACTCCCTCCCTCAATGACTCCTCACTTGCCCACATCCTCCTCCCACCTACTGTTTTTGCTTTTATTCAGTATATACAGATGTTATATATAAATATCTACATTTTCTGTTCACCATAACTGTTCATCTAAGCTGGTATAGTGCACAAAGAACATAGTGGCCACCTTTACACAGCATAACAAGTCAGGAAGATGATGCCACCTCCCTCACCAAAATGGCTTCTCCCAACACTTCTTTTGCTGTTATTACACTATATGTACATGTTATATATAAGTATCTACATTTGTGTTCACCATAGTGAACCACTAATCTTGTATGGTGACGGTAGACAGTAACAGGTGGCCACACACAACTCATGATCCCTCCTCTCCTCCCACCCTCACTGGTTCAAGGCCAGACGCATTAACGTTCCTCCTTCAAATATACTGTTGTGGTGTTATTACCCTATATACACACACATTATATGTAAGTATCTACATGTTTTGTTCACCATAACTGTTCAACTAAGCCGGTATAGTGCCCAAAGAGCATAGTGGCCACCCTTACCCAGCATGACAAGTCATGTAGATGTTGCCACCTCCTTCACCAAAATGGCTTCTCCCAACATTTCTTTTGCTGTTATTACACTATATATAAACATTATATGTAAGTATCTGCATTTGTGTTCACCATAACGAATCACTAAGTTGGTATGCTGAGTGGCAGTGGCAGCCCTCCACTGGCTGCCACTCCCTCCCTCACCTCACCTGACTCGCCAACATTCTCCTCCCACCTTTCTATTTTTGCTTGTATTCACTATATACAGACGTTTTATATATATATATGTATGTATGTATGTATGTATGTATGTATGTATGTATGTATGTATGTATGTATGTATATGTATGTCGTACCTAGTAGCCAGAACGCACTTGTCAGCCTACTATGCAAGGCCCGATTTGCCTAATAAGCCAAGTTTTCATGAATTAATTGTTTTTCGACTACCTAACCTAACCAAACCTAACTTTTTCGACTACCTAACCTAACCAAACCTAACTTTTTCGACTACCTAACCCAACCTAACCTATAAAGATAGGTTAGGTTAGGTTAGGTAGGGTTGGTTAGATTCGGTCATATATCTAAATTAATTTTAACTCCAATAAAAAAAATTTGACCTCACACATAATAAAATGGGCAGCTTTATCATTTCATAAGAAAAAAATTAGAGAAAATATATTAATTCAGGAAAACTTGGCTTATTAGGCAAATCGGGCCTTGCATAGTAGGCTGAGAAGTGCGTTCTGGCTACTAGGTACGACATATATTTATATATATATATATATATATATATATATATATATATATATATATATATATATATATATATATATATATATATATATATATATATATATATATATATATATGTCGTACCTAGTAGCCAGAACTCACTTCTCAGCCTACTATGCAAGGCCCGATTTGCCTAATAAGCCAAGTTTTCATGAATTAATTGTTTTTCGACTACCTAACCTACCTAACCTAACCTAACCTAACTTTTTCGGCTACCTAACCAAACCTAACCTATAAAGATAGGTTAGGTTAGGTTAGGTAGGGTTGGTTAGGTTCGGTCATATATCTACGTTAATTTTAACTCCAATAAAAAAAAAATTGACCTCATACATAATGAAATGGGTAATTTTATCATTTCATAAGAAAAAAATTAGAAAAAATATATTAATTCAGGAAAACTTGGCTTATTAGGCAAATCGGGCCTTGAATAGTAGGCCAAAAACTGAGTTCTGGCTACTAGGTACGACATATATATATATATATATATATATATATATATATATATATATATATATATATATATATATATATATATATATATATATATATAATATATGTCGTACCTAGTAGCCAGAACGCACTTCTCAGCCTACTATGCAAGGCCCGATTTGCCTAATAAGCCAAGTTTTCCTGAATTAATATATTTTCTCTAATTTTTTTCTTGTGAAATGATAAAGCTACCCATTTCATTATGTATGATGTCAATTTTTTTTTATTGGAGTTAAAATTAACGTAGATATATGACCGAACCTAACCAACCCTACCTAACCTAACCTAACCTAACCTAACCTATCTTTATAGGTTAGGTTCGGTTAGGTAGCCGAAAAAGTTAGGTTAGGTTAGGTTAGGTACGTTAGGTAGTCGAAAAAACATTAATTCATGAAAACTTGGCTTATTAGGCAAATCGGGCCTTGCATAGTAGGCTGAGAAGTGCGTTCTGGCTACTAGGTATGACTATATATATACATACAGTAATATATACTGTATATATATATATATATATATATATATATATATATATATATATATATATATATATATATATATATATATATATATATATATAATATATATATATAATATATATATATATATATATATAATATATATATATATATATATATATATATATATATATATAATATATATATATATATATATATATATATATATATATATATATATATATATATATATATAATATATATATATATATATTTATTATTAAATATGACCGAAAAAGTAAGATTAATAATTCTAACACGAATTTTCTCGATCTTTCTTATGTTTCTTTTCACTGTTGATGGTAAATGAAAAATCAATTCTCCAAAATTCATTTTTATTTCTAGTCTGACGCGACACTTGAGCGCGTTTCGTAAAACTTATTACATTTTCAAAGACTTTAGTTTACACACACACACACACACCTATAACTGAATAGAGCTTTAACATCTTCGATTTTTTATACATGCCTGCATTTGGGTGAGGTGATATGTTACAACAGTTTTGGATGAGGTGAAAACAAATTTTCAACACAAGCCAGAACACGAAACAATGGGTATTGAAGGTAAGAATGGAAGTAATTGCAGAGGGCCTATTGGCCCATATTTCTTGATGCTTCTATATTGGAGCAGAGTCTTGAAGTGGGTAGAATATAGTTGTGCATTAATTGGCTGTTGATTGCTGATGTTGACTTCTTGATGTGTAGTGCCTCGCAGATGTCAAGCCGCCTGCTATCGCTGTATCTATCGATGATTTCTGTGTTGTTTGCTAAGATTTCTCTGGTGATGGTTTGGTTGTGGGAAGAGATTATATGTTCCTTAATGGAGCCCTGTTGCTTATGCATCGTTAAACGCCTGGAAAGAGATGTGATTGTCTTGCCTATATACTGAGTTTTCTGGGGGGAGCCCCGTCGGCTCCCCGGAGCTATCCCAGGCTGATATGCTAATGTCAGACTTTGGCATCAGTCATGTGTATGGAGTTCTTAGGCCTACCGGGGACCACGGCCAGAACCGGGCCCCCTCAGAGAGGCAAGGGGAGCAATGGCCTATAGAAGCCCCTGTGTAGTTGGAAGCATTCTATGTCTGCCATCGACCGGAACAGGCACCCAGAAAGGTAAGCGCCCCAAAACAAACCCCTATTCTGGTTAAAATTGCTACCTAATACCGAACTAGTGGATAGAACTCCCCAACCGAAAACAAGCAAATTAGTGTGACGTCACACACTGCCGCGCCGCTGTCTGCGCAGCTCCCCCCTCCCCGGGAGGGGGAAGGGGGAGCCCCAGACCCCCCGCGCCGGCTACCCACACCTCAGTTCTTAAGGCTGATGCTATAGGCGATGGTCGTGTGCTCTGGCTCCGGTGTCGCTACTGCACTGTGCTTTGAGTGTGGTGTTAGTTTTGTGGGTGCGAGAGCCAGGAGTTATCTTCAGTACTCGGGCTGCATGCGCCTAGGGCTGCCTTCCCTAGGTGCCCTGTAAGTACTGCCCTTGGGGCTTGGGGCCACCTTCCACAGGCTCCTCGGGGTCTGCCTCTGCTGGTCCGTTTTACCTTTCGGTTTTTCGGCCGCCTGTTGGGCTCTTGGGTGTTCTGTTCTCCCTTGTTACCGGCAGGTTAGAGGCAGTTTGCACTGGTAGGGGCGCAGGGTGCTGCTCAGCTTGTAATTCCCGACATCGCGGCCGGCTCTGTTCCTTGGGGTTCGCTGTCCTCTTGCGGGGTTTTGTTTTTCTTTTTGTTTTTGCCTGGTGGGGGGTTCTGTCATTTTATTCAGTTTGTTTTTGCCCTTCCACTGTTCTCCTCGGTGGCGCCCCCTGCTAGGTCCCCGTGAGTGTACACGTCCCTGGGGTTCAGCTTTAGAAGTTTGCTTGGTAGTTTTGGGTGCCGGTTTGCAGCACCCTGCCTGGGACTACCTGAGCGCGAGTCCTCTTAAAGTAAACGCTCAGGACCCTGGGAATCCCCTAGGGGGCGCGTGGGTCCGATGGATGTGACCCCGGGGTCCCCACTCGCTGTGTGCGAGTTTGAGGGTTGCTCGGTCCCCTTGTCTCAGGGTGACCCTCATTGTTTTTGCCTCTGCCACGCTGCCTGTTGGGTCGGTGATACTTTCGACCCTGAGTCCTGTGAGTGTTGCTGCTTGCTTGTGACTCAATTTACCCAATCCTCTGATGATTCTATTCGGGTACAGGCGGCACGTGCGTTGCAGTCTAGGTTTCGTCTGTTGCAACGCGCTCGGTTGGTTGCTTCCCCGGATGCCCCGGGGCTGCCCCGCTTTGCTTTTCGAGACCCGGACTTGGGGGTGGGGGTCGCTTCGATCCTGGTTCAGTCCGCACCTCCTCGTCCTTCCCCTTCTGTTCGTTCTGGTCCCCCGCCCCTGCTTCCGGCCCCGAAGCGTCTGAGGGTTTCGGGGTCGGAGCAGGGGTTACTTGATCTCGAGACTCGGGCAGCTTCGGGGGTTGCCCCTTCCGGGGGGGCGGCAGAGGCATTCGAGTCTTGTCTCCCGGCCGAAGCTTCAGGGTCTGACCAGTGGGCCCCCCTTCCTCCAGCTTTTCCGGCTGCTCCGTCCTTGTCTTGTGGGGTCGGGGCTTGGGGAGAGGACTCGGCCTCGGGTCCTGTGGTGACGGACCTCGAGGCTGGGGAGGGGCTGACTTGGGGGCCTTGGGCCCCGCTGGACCCCGCCTGGGTTTTTCTTCCCACTGAGCGGGGCTTATTGTTACAAGGAGTGGGGTTTTCTTTCCCCCCCTCTGCGTACGAGTTGGATTTGGTGTCGGCCCCTCCCCGGGTACGGTTCCGTGTTCCCCCGGGTACGTCGGTTCCGTCCTTCCGGAGGTTTTCGGCTTATCGCATCCAACCTGGTGTGGTGCGAGCGGCCTTTGCAGCTTACCTCCTGCGTGACCCGGATTATGCCTCGGAAATGGATCCGTCCACGTTCAGGTTTGGGACTTCGTTCCCTTTCGGGCTCCGTTACGAGGTTCCGGAGTCATCCTGGCTAGCAGACTGCCCCTTGTTTGGTCTGGATTCCTGGCATTCCTTCTGTCGTTCCCGCACGCTGGAGTGGCGGGAAGCTTCCACGGTGCTTCAGGTTTTCCTGGGGGGTGACCTTGAGTACCTGAATGAGTGCTTGTTTGCCCCTGCCCTTCCCCGCGATGTGGGCGTTATTCAGCTCCATGTGCAGGTTCCCTCCCTTTCGGCGGCGCTCGTGGCGGAGGACTTGCGCGCTCGGGGCCTTTTGTGTTCGGCCTTGAGGTTCTTTTCCCTCCTGGAGCTGTCTTCGGATTGGCTCGTGGAGGATGTGGGGTCGCTTGGGTCCGTCCCGGGGTCCGGCACCTTGTCCTCGGCTGCGCGTTCGTCGGCTGCCTTGTTGAAGCTGTTCACGCCGATTTTGCGGGATGCGGTTTCACTGTTCTATGCTTCCCGTCTCGCGTGTCGGCAGGCGGTGCTGGGTTCCTCCGTGGAATCTGCTTGGGCTCTGGCTCTTAGGCGTTCTTCACCTTTTTGTCCTCTCCTGTTTGGGGAGTCGGCCGTGGCGCAGTTTATTCAGGCTGCGTCGGCGGCTTGTCGTCCGATGTCGGACTTGTTGGTTTTCCGGGGGTCCCGGGGTGGGTCTTCCCGGAAAGGTCGTGCCAGGGCTCGGGGTTCCTCTCGTCGTGGTAGGCCTCTGGTGTCAGGTTTGGGGTTGGCTCCTCCTGCGGACCCTCCCTCGTCTGGTCGGCGCGGTGTTCGCGCTGTGCGGGGTTCTGGGTCTCGTAAGGGTCGCCGGCCTTTTCGCGGTTTGCCCCTTTGACGGGGCGATGGGGGGGCGGCTTGCGCTGTTCGCCCGCGCCTGGTCCCACGATTCGTGGGCCTTTCGGGTCGTGTCTCGCGGCCTGCGGTGGCATTGGGTGGCCCCTCCCCCCTTTGGGGGGTCGGGGCTGGCGGGGCAGGCTTCTTCCCCTGCGCTCTGTCGAGTCGTCTTGGAGTGGGTACGCTTGGGCGTCGTCGAAACGACGTCGTCCCTCAGATGGGTTTCCCGTCTGTTTCCGGTTCCGAAACGGGACTGCGCGGACCTGCGGTTCATTCTGGACTTGTCCCGTCTGAACCCCTGGGTTCATTGCCCTTCCTTTCGGATGACTACGCTGTCTCAGGTTCGGCTCCTCTTGGAGCCGGGTGCTTGGATGGTGTCCCTGGACCTCCGGGACGCTTATTGGCATGTCCCGATTCATCCGCGGTTCAGGGACTGGCTCGGTTTTGTAGTGGGGCGTCTGAGTTACCGCTTTCGTTGTCTCCCGTTCGGGTTGAACCTGGCACCTCGCGTGTTCACACGCCTTACACGGGTTGTGGTGGCTCGTTTGCGTCTCCTAGGTGTTCGGGTGTTGGCCTACCTCGACGACTGGCTGGTTTGGGCTCCCAGCCAGTCCGCTTGCTTGCTAGCCAGGGATTTGGTTCTTTCCCAGCTCGCCGGGTTCGGGTTCTTGGTGAACTGGAGGAAGTCCCATCTGGTTCCCTCTCAGGTTCGGACTTGGCTGGGTCTCGTGTGGGACTCTCGGACCGCCTCCTTGTCTCTCCCTCCGGAGTCTCTCCTGCGGCTGCGGTCCCGCCTTCGTCTGTTTCTGGAGGGCCCTCGGGTCACCCGGCGGTTGCTCGAGGGGCTGTGCGGGAGCCTGAACTTCGCGATGGTGGTCTACCCGCCGGGTCGGGTTTGGCTTCGACGGTTGTTCTGGTTCCTTCGGGGTTCTCCCTTCCGCCTCTCTCGCGATCGCAGAGTTCGACCCCCGGGGGACTTGCGTCGGTTGCTGCGTCACCGGCTTCCTCTTCGGGTTTTTCGGGGTTCAGTGCCTTGGCGCCTACCCGAGCCCTCGCTCGATGTGTACACGGATGCGTCGTCTCTCGGCTGGGGTTTTGTGACCAGTGCTCACCAGGCCGGCCAGGGGCGTTGGGATCCGTCCTTCCGTCGAGCTCACAGTACGGTGCGGGAGTTCGCGGCAGTGTGGTTTGCTCTGGGGAGGATTCGGGTGGCCCGCGGATCGACGATTCGGCTCCATTCGGACTGCTCTCCGGTGGTTCATTGCCTGAACCGCGGGGGTTCGATGCGGTCCTTGTCTCTTTGGGGTTGGTCGCTTCGGGTGACTCGTCTGCTGAGTTCTCGGGGTTTGGCTCTCCTGGCGGTTCACGTACGGGGCGTGTCCAACGTCTTGGCCGACGCCCTGTCTCGCTTCGTTCCCCTCTCCACGGAGTGGACGGTCGACGACGAGTCCTTCCGTTGGCTTTGCCAGACGTTCGGGCGCCCCGAGGTGGACCTCTTCGCGTCGGCATGGTCGCGGCGTCTTCCCGTTTATGCGGCGCCCTTCCCCGATTGCGAGGCCGTCGGGGTCGATGCCTTTCGGCTCGACTGGTCGAGGTGGGGGTTCCTGTACCTCTTTCCCCCAGTTCGGCTGTTGCTCCAGGTCCTGACTCGCTTAGAGACTTACCAGGGGAGAGTTGTCCTTCTGGCCCCTTGGTGGCCGGCCCAGCCTTGGTTTCAGGCGCTGGTTGCTCGGTGTCCGAACCCGAGGGTTTTCCCGCGGCTCCGCCTCTTTCAGCAGATCGGGCCGGTACGTCACGTAGCTGGTTCGATCTTCTCCTCGAGTCTTCGCGTATGGTTTTTTTGACTCGAGTCTATCATCAGCTCTATGGTGATCAGGTGGCCTCCTTGTTGGTGTCCCACCTGAGGGCTTCTTCTCGGCGGCAGTATGAAGTTTCCTGGCGGTCCTTCCGTTTCTTTTTGCGTCTTCGTCGTGTTAGCTCCTTGTCTGTTCGGGTGGTCTTGTCCTTCCTCTCGTGGTTGTTTCAGGACCGTCATCTTATGCCTAACACTGTCGCTTCGTATCGTGCGGCGCTGGCGGAGCCGCTTCAGCTTGCTTTCGGTATCGATGTTACGTCTGCGCCGTTTCGCAAGCTGTCTCGTGCATTGTTTCACCTCCGGCCTGCTCATGCGTCGCCTGAGCCGTCCTGGTCTTTGGACAGAGTGCTCGCTTTCCTTTCATCTCCTCGTTTCGTTGTGGCCCCTTCGGTCCAGGATTGTTTTTCCAAGGCACTTTTCTTGTTGGCTTTGGCCTCTGGGGGTCGGGTAGGGGAGCTTCATGCTCTCCTCCGGCGCAGGGGTTTCTGCTCTTTTGGTCGTGGTGATAGTTTTGTTCGTTTGCAGCCGTCTCCTTCTTTTCTGGCGAAGAATGAGACTGCTGCGTTCCGGAGGGGTCCATGGGTGGTTGATGCTTGGTTGGTCAGGCCGGGGGTGCATCATGTTTTGTGTCCGGTTGCGGCGCTTCGCCGTTATTTGCGCGCCACAGCTTCTGTGTCCGGGGACGCGCTGTGGGTTGATCCGGTTTCCCTTCTTCCCTGTTCGCGGGTTCGGGTCTCTCAGGTCGTCCGCAGGGTTATTAGGTCTAGCCAGCCTGCGGTCTATCCCCGTGCCCATGACGTTCGTAAGTTCGCGGCTCTTGCTGCCGTCTTTGGGAATATGTCTTGGTCTGATATTCGGGCGCGGGGATTTTGGCGGTCGAACAGGGTCCTGGCTGCTCGTTACCTTGTGAATGTCCCTGGCCCTCGTCGGGCCTGTGTTGCTTTGGGTCGGCGGTTGCAGCCAGTTGTCTCGGCTTCGAGTTGAGGGGTGAGCGACGACCGCCTCCCGGGTAAGTCCCTCTTTTTCTGTCTGTGGGTAGTTAGCTCCGGGGAGCCGACGGGGCTCCCCCCAGAAAACCAGCGTTGAATGTAATGAAACGCCATTTTCTGGGTGAGTCCCGGAGGCTCCCCGGCATCCCTCCCTCCCTCCGGTCGGCGGTTTTTCGCGTTTTTGACATCCAGCCTCAAGAACTGAGGTGTGGGTAGCCGGCGCGGGGGGTCTGGGGCTCCCCCTTCCCCCTCCCGGGGAGGGGGGAGCTGCGCAGACAGCGGCGCGGCAGTGTGTGACGTCACACTAATTTGCTTGTTTTCGGTTGGGGAGTTCTATCCACTAGTTCGGTATTAGGTAGCAATTTTAACCAGAATAGGGGTTTGTTTTGGGGCGCTTACCTTTCTGGGTGCCTGTTCCGGTCGATGGCAGACATAGAATGCTTCCAACTACACAGGGGCTTCTATAGGCCATTGCTCCCCTTGCCTCTCTGAGGGGGCCCGGTTCTGGCCGTGGTCCCCGGTAGGCCTAAGAACTCCATACACATGACTGATGCCAAAGTCTGACATTAGCATATCAGCCTGGGATAGCTCCGGGGAGCCTCCGGGACTCACCCAGAAAATGGCGTTTCATTACATTCAACGCTGGTTTTTTGAGGCTTACAGTCCCCAAGAGGGCATTTGAAGGCATAGACGACGTTGGTCTCTTTTAAAGCGTTCTGCTTTGTGTCTGGAGAGTTTCTCATGAGTAGGATGGCCGTTTTCTTGGTTTTATAGTAAATCGTCAGTTGTATCTTCTGATTTTTGTCTGTAGGGATAACGTTTCTATTAACAATATTTTTCAGGACCCTTTCCTCCGTTTTATGAGCTGTGGAAAAGAAGTTCCTGTAAAATAGTCTAATAGGGGGTATAGGTGTTGTGTTAGTTGTCACTTCAGAGGTTGCATGGCGTTTCACTTTCCTTCTTATGATGTCTTCAACGAAACCATTGGAGAAGCCGTTGTTGACTAGGACCTGCCTTACCCTACAGAGTTCTTCATCGACTTACTTCCATTCTGAGCTGTGGCTGAGAGCACGGTCGACATAAGCGTTAACAACACTCCTCTTGTACCTGTCTGGGCAGTCACTGTTGGCATTTAGGCACATTCCTATGTTTGTTTCCTTAGTGTAGACTGCAGTGTGGAAACCTCCGCTCTTTTCCATGACTGTTACATCTAGAAAGGGCAGCTTCCCATCCTTCTCCATCTCGTAAGTGAAACGCAACACAGAATTCTGCTTAAATGCCTCCTTCAGCTCCTGCAGATGTCTGACATCAGGTACCTGTGTAAAAATGTCGTCAACATACCTGCAGTATATGGCCGGTTTCAAGTTCATGTCGACTAAGACTTTTTGCTCGATGGTACCCATGTAGAAGTTCGCAAACAGGACACCTAGGGGAGAACCCATGGCGACCCCATCTACTTGCTTATACATGTGCCCATCCGGGTTTAAGAAGGGTGCCTCTACTACGTTGGTAAACAGTGATTCTACATCCAACGAGGCTCTTATCCCTGTGGCCCGTGTTCCCCACAGTAAGTCAACAAATTCCTTTGGAGACTTCAGGCTGAAGTCAACGGCTTGCTGACTCCTTATGTCCCTTGCGCCTTCAGCCTGAAGTCTCCAAAGGAATTTGTTGACTTACTGTGGGGAACACGGGCCACAGGTATAAGAGCCTCGTTGGACGTAGAATCACTGTTTACCAATGTACCTGTGGATGAAACAATCGGGATGATAGCGGACAGAGTGTATTGTGATCCGGCCTGTACTCCTCTTGACATACCAGAAAACATTCTAAGGAAACTACTCCAAGCTTGTACTAAAGAGGCACCCTTCTTGAGCCCGGATGGGCACATGTATGTGCCCATCCGGGCTCGCTTTGTTCTTGCTTAGCTCCAAGAGCATTTGTTTCACTTCGTCTCTAGATACCTCTATGTGCTCTATGCTGTTCTCTGGAATTCTTATTGTATCTGGTTCCCTGAAAATCTCATTTTGTACAAACACACTTTGGAACTTTTCGCTTAATGTTTCACACATTTCCTTTTCCGTGTATATGTCCCCCATTTTCAATCTCTGAATATTATCCTTTACCTGCAATTTGCTGTTTATGAATTTATAGAATAGACCTGGTTCTGTTTTACATTTGTCTGCAATCCCTTTTTCAAAATTTCTTTCTGCCTCTCCTCACTGCCGTGTAGTTGTTTCTCACATGTTTGTATCGCTGGTATGTTTGGGGGTTTGGCCTCTTCCTATATTGAATCCATTTTTGTATCTTTTGGTCTCTGGCCCTCATGCAATTTCTGTCAAACCAATCTTGTTTCCTAGTTCTGCATCTTTGCTTTGGAATAAAAAAATTTGTGCCTTTATCATATATTTCACAAAACTTGACATACATCTCATTTAATTCATGTCCTAACAGCAAGCCTTTACAGTCAATTTCCTTAACCACCGTGCTGCGTCGAGTTTATTGTGAAATTCCCCCGTTGCGCATGAAATAGTGTTCCCCAAAAATTCTTTTATCTTCTTAAAATGATAAATTCCCTTCCCTGAATATGTCTATGTAAAAATAAATACCAAATTCCACCTACTTTGGCTGTGGGGACGTGGACAAGATGCGCTGTGACGTTATCAGGGCCTGGTTGCCCGTGCGTGACTCGCTCAGCACGGTCATGCGGGTCATTCAAGCACCAGGCGTTGCCACAAATATATTTTCAATTATTTGTTTTATGTATTTCCAATGCGGTTTTATTTGTTTTTTCATCGTATATGATGCATATTTGTGTCCTTTACAATATGTATACAGTAGAACATTCATAATGTTCCATGGAACTGTGATACATGTGTCAGTAATGTGTTCACAATAAATGCTTATTGTCGCAATATTACCTGTTAAAAATTCACTAGAATTACAATATGTACGGTTTCACACACTATTTACACAGTAACACACTGTATTACACACTCAGTACTTTGGAAGTGAGTAATAATCAACAAAGTAGTCCATGGTACACAGCATGACTTCGCCCTCAGTGCACCAGGTACAGATAAATTTTCGCCTCCTGTTTCTTCATTCTATGTGCTTGCAAATAATGCACTCAAGTACATCCTTGGCATTAGTACTTGTAGGTTGTATGTAGCCAAGCTTGTAAAGCATA
This sequence comes from Procambarus clarkii, assembly GCF_040958095.1. Classification (NCBI taxonomy): domain Eukaryota; kingdom Metazoa; phylum Arthropoda; class Malacostraca; order Decapoda; family Cambaridae; genus Procambarus; species Procambarus clarkii. The sequence goes on from NC_091215.1 coordinate 19,721,118, forward strand.
AGGTAGTATTGAAAAGATTATAGGAAAAGATCAATTTGTAAGGTAGTCTTGAAAAGATCGCTTTGTATGGTCCCACACAGGAAGAGATTCAGCTTGCCTCAAAGAGTGTCCATCAGTTAGGAAGAGATTCAGGTATTCTTGAAAATATCAATGGAAAACACCACCATGGAAGCCGCTAACACTGTTCATCGATGCTACTTGTATCAGATGCATCATCACTGAACGCAGAAAACGATTCATCTGTGTATCATCTAAATAAATTGGAGATGGCATAGGATTGCAAGGGGTGACGCTCAGAGCTACAACTGGATACGCTCGCTGTATCCTCCTCATTGGTGTTGTATCACTTGCATCCGACCTTTGTCGGATTCAAACCTTATGTTCTTCAAACAATAAGGTTTGAATTTCACCGACAGAGTTATCTTTCAACACCGCGTCGGACAGGTGTTTGGGAGCCAGAGGCGCGTGCGCCACCCATGGTTGCTCATTCAGTACTAACCCAGCCAGCAGCCCTAGGGCATTCTGGGAATTTTTTCCAAGCTGGCTGCCTCTCACTGGAGGTCCTAAGAGTCCATTTCGTACACAACCAACCTCGTACACATTTAGAATTAGTACCGAAAAATCAAAAAGCGTTTTCTCGGTTGGCGCAGTTTCCTGCCGACCGAGAATACTCGGTTGGTGCAGTTAAGTGGTTAAAGAAATGTCTGAGTTCTCCATAATGACCTCTCTTGTAATGAGGCTTTTCAACTGCTTCAACCTCATTTTCTTCCAAAGTATAACTGTGTGTATATATATGTGTGTATACAGTATATGTATATATATGTATGTATGTCATGCCTAATAACCAGAACTGCACTTCTTTGTCTGGTATGCAAGGTCTGATGTGCCTAAAAGGCAGAATGATTTTCATTATTTTCAAATATTTCTTTCCAGATTGGTTCTTTTTTAACAATAATATTGTACTATATTAGGAACATAAATTACCGACTGACTTAGGTTACGTTTGAATAGGTAGGAAGTTTAGGTTAAAATGGTTAACATAACCTAACATGGTTAGGTTAGGTTTGATGAAATTTCTGTGTTAGTTTTGACTCAAATAATATAAAATTGCAAACATATATAATACTGTATAATGAAAACTACCATTTCATGAGAAAAAATTGGAAAAATTCAATATTTTACAAAATTTGTGAAATACACATATACACTGTGTATGTGGTGGAGGCAGACTCCATACAGTTTCAAATGTAGATATGATTGAGCCTAATAGGGTAAGGAATCTGTACACCTGTTGATTAACAGTTGAGAGGCAGGACCAAAAAGCCGAAGCTCATCCCCCGCGAGCAGAACTAGGTGAGAATATTTTATATATAATATATATATATTAGTATATTTTGGTAGCAGTCTTTCCTGTAGACATATATTATTAAATATGACCGAAAAAGTAAGATTAATAATTCTAACACGAATTTTCTCAATCTTTCGTACATTTCTTTTCACTGTTGGAGGTAAATCAAAAATCAATTCTCCAAAATTCATTTTTATTTCTAGTCTGACGCGACACGAGCGCGTTTCGTAAAACTTATTACATTTTCAAAGACTTTAGTTCACAAATACACAACTGAATAGAACTTATGCATCTCCGATTTTATATCTACATTTGAGTGAGGTGGAAGGGGTGATGTGGCATTAACACAAGACAGAACAAGATGTGGCATTAATAGGGTATTAATTTCATCAACACAAGACAGAACAAAAGGTGGTATTAATAGGGTATTAATTTCATCAACACAAGACAGAACACGAAACAATGGATATTGAATAGAAGTGTTTGTAGAAAGCCTATTGGTCCATATTTCTTGATGCTTCTATATTGGAGCGGAGTCTTGAGGTGGGTAGAATATAGTTGTGCAATAGTTGGCTGTTGATTGCTGGTGTTGACTTCTTGATGTGTAGTGCCTCGCAAACGTCAAGCCGCCTGCTATCGCTGTATCTATCGATGATTTCTGTGTTGTTTACTAGGATTTCTATGGCGATGGTTTGGTTGTGGGAAGAGATTATATGTTCCTTAATGGAGCCCTGTTGTTTATGCATCGTTAAACGCCTAGAAAGAGATGTTGTTGTCTTGCCTATATACTGGGTTTTTTGGAGCTTACAGTCCCCAAGAGGGCATTTGAAGGCATAGACGACGTTAGTCTCTTTTAAAGCGTTCTGTTTTGTGTCTGGAGAGTTTCTCATGAGTAGGCTGGCCGTTTTTTTGGTTTTATAGTAAATCGTCAGTTGTATCCTCTGATTTTTGTCTGTAGGGATAACGTTTCTATTAACAATATCTTTCAGGACCCTTTCCTCCGTTTTATGAGCTGTGGAAAAAAAGTTCCTGTAAAATAGTCTAATAGGGGGAATAGGTGTTGTGTTATTTGTCTCTTCAGAGGTTGCATGGCTTTTCACTTTCCTTCTTATGATGTCTTCGACGAAACCATTGGAGAAGCCGTTATTGACTAGGACCTGCCTTACCGTACAGAGTTCTTCGTCGACTTGCTTCCATTCTGAGCTGTGGCTGAGAGCACGGTCGACATATGCGTTAACAACACTCCTCTTGTACCTGTCTGGGCAGTCGCTGTTGGCATTTAGGCACATTCCTATGTTTGTTTCCTTAGTGTAGACTGCAGTGTGGAAACCTCCGCCCTTTTCCAGGACTGTTACATCTAGAAAGGGCAGCTTCCCATCCTTTTCCATCTCGTAAGTGAAACGCAGCACAGAACTCTGCTCAAATGCCTCCTTCAGCTCCTGCAGATGTCTGACATCAGGTACCTGTGTAAAAATGTCGTCAACATACCTGCAGTATATGGCCGGTTTCAAGTTCATGTCGACTAAGACTTTATGCTCGATGGTACCCATGTAGAAGTTTGCAAACAGGACACCTAGGGGAGAACCCATGGCGACCCCATCTACTTGCTTATACATGTGCCCATCCGGGCTCAAGAAGGGTGCCTCTTTAGTACAAGCTTGGAGTAGTTTCCTCAGAATATTTTCCTCAGAATATTCCTCAGAACTCGGATGGGCACATGTATAAGCAAGTAGATGGGGTCGCCATGGGTTCTCCCCTAGGTGTCCTGTTTGCAAACTTCTACATGGGTACCATCGAGCATAAAGTCTTAGTCGACATGAACTTGAAACCGGCCATATACTGCAGGTATGTTGACGACATTTTTACACAGGTACCTGATGTCAGACATCTGCAGGAGCTGAAGGAGGCATTTGAGCAGAGTTCTGTGCTGCGTTTCACTTACGAGATGGAAAAGGATGGGAAGCTGCCCTTTCTAGATGTAACAGTCATGGAAAAGGGCGGAGGTTTCCACACTGCAGTCTACACTAAGGAAACAAACATAGGAATGTGCCTAAATGCCAACAGCGACTGCCCAGACAGGTACAAGAGGAGTGTTGTTAACGCATATGTCGACCGTGCTCTCAGCCACAGCTCAGAATGGAAGCAAGTCGACGAAGAACTCTGTACGGTAAGGCAGGTCCTAGTCAATAACGGCTTCTCCAATGGTTTCGTCGAAGACATCATAAGAAGGAAAGTGAAAAGCCATGCAACCTCTGAAGAGACAACTAACACAACACCTATACCCCCTATTAGACTATTTTACAGGAACTTCTTTTCCACAGCTCATAAAACGGAGGAAAGGGTCCTGAAAGATATTGTTAATAGAAACGTTATCCCTACAGACAAAAATCAGAGGATACAACTGACGATTTACTATAAAACCAAAAAAACGGCCAGCCTACTCATGAGAAACTCTCCAGACACAAAACAGAACACTTTAAAAGAGACTAACGTCGTCTATGCCTTCAAATGCCCTCTTGGGGACTGTAAGCTCCAAAAAACCCAGTATATAGGCAAGACAACAACATCTCTTTCTAGGCGTTTAACGATGCATAAACAACAGGGCTCCATTAAGGAACATATAATCTCTTCCCACAACCAAACCATCGCCAGAGAAATCCTAGTAAACAACACAGAAATCATCGATAGATACAGCGATAGCAGGCGGCTTGACGTTTGCGAGGCACTACACATAAAGAAGTCAACACCAGCAATCAACAGCCAATTATTGCACAACTATATTCTACCCACCTCAAGACTCCGCTCCAATATAGAAGCATCAAGAAATATGGACCAATAGGCTTTCTACAAACACTTCTATTCAATATCCATTGTTTCGTGTTCTGTCTTGTGTTGATGAAATTAATACCCTATTAATACCACCTTTTGTTCTGTCTTGTGTTGATGAAATTAATACCCTATTAATGCCACATCTTGTTCTGTCTTGTGTTAATGCCACATCACCCCTTCCACCTCACTCAAATGTAGATATAAAATCGGAGATGCGTAAGTTCTATTCAGTTGTGTATTTGTGAACTAAAGTCTTTGAAAATGTAATAAGTTTTACGAAACGCGCTCGTGTCGCGTCAGACTAGAAATAAAAATGAATTTTGGAGAATTGATTTTTGATTTACCTCCAACAGTGAAACGAAATGTACGAAAGATTGAGAAATTTCGTGTTAGAATTATTAATCTTACTTTTTCGGTCATATTTAATAATAAATATATATATATATATATATATATATATATATATATATATATATATATATCATTCATATTGGTTCTTGCACCAGTAATGTTCGCTATTTACATAAATGATTTACCAGAAGGAATACAGAATTATATGAACATGTTTGCGGATGATGCTAAGATACTGGAGAAGATAGGAGACAGACGATTAACATGCACTTCAAATATATCTAGATAAAATAAGGGCTTGGAGGTGCATGTGGCAAATGGAATTGAATTTGAATAAATGTCATGTTATGGAATGTGGAATCAGATATAATAGACCACACACAACTCTCTTGTTGTGTGTGCATTCAGCCTCTGCCAACTCCGAAGGCTCTCCGGAGCTATCTGGGCTGATATGAATGTATTAGACCCTGACATCATTCTAAATGAATGGAGTTCTAGGCCTACTGGGGACCACGAGCCAGAACCTGGCCCCCCCCCCCTCAGAGAGGCTCAAGGAGCAATGGCCTATAGAAACCCCCATGTGATTGGAGGCATTCTATGTATGCCATTAATCAGGTCAGGCGCCCCAAAACAAACCCTGTCTGGTTAAAATATTGCTACTGAAAGCCAAACTGTTGGACAGAACTCCCCCAAAATACAAACGAGCAAACGAGCCTGACGTCACAACTGTCACTGCGCTGCTATCTGTGCAGCTCTCCCCCTCCTCCCCGGGAGAGGGAGGGGGAGGGGGGAGCCCCAGACTCCCGTGCCTGCTATCCAAACCCCTAGTTCTGAAGCTGGATGTCAAAAGCACATAAAAAACCACCAACTGGAGAGAGGGAGGGAGGGTTGCCAGGGAGCCTCCGGGTCTCACCCAGAAAAGGCCGTTTCTTTACATTCAAAGCTGCTTTTCTGGGGGGAGGCCCTTTGGCTTCCTGGAGCTACTTAACTAAAGAAAACAAGAGGGACTTACTCGGGGGGAGGTTGCTATGCACTCCTCAACTCGAAGTCGAGACAACTTGCTGCAACCACCGACCCAATGCGACACATGCCCAACTAGCGCCAGGAACATTGACAAACTAGTGAGCGGCCAGGACCTTGTTCGACCTCCAAAAACCTTGTGCCCGAATATCAGCCTAAGACATGTTACTGAAGACGACGGCCAAAGCAGCAAACTTACAAACGTCATGGGCACTAGGAAAGACAGCAGGCTGGCTGAACCGAATACCCTGCACGGAGGAGGGGAAACTGGGTGAACCCACAGCGCATCCTTGGCCACCGAAGCCATGGCGCGCAGGTAACGACGAAAAGATGCAACCAGACACAACACATGATGCACCCCAGCCCTAACCAACCAAGCATCAACAACCCAAGGACCCCTTCGGAAAGCAGCAGTCTTATTCTTTGTCAGAAATGAAGGAGACGGCTGCAAACGAACAAACCTACCACCAGGAACAAAAGAGCAGAACTCTCTGCACTGGTAAAGAGCATTAAGCTTCCCAACCCAACACCCAGAGACCAATGCCAACATGAAAAGAGCCTTCGCAAAACAATCTTGAACCAAAGGGGCCACCACAAACCGAGGAGAAGAGAGAAAAGAGAGCACTCGGTCCAATGACCAGGACAGCTCAGGCGGCGCATGAGCAGGCCAGAGGTGAAACAACACATGAGACAGCTTGTGGAACTGAGCCAAAGTAACATCCACCCCGAATGCAAGCTGCAGCGGCTCCGTCAGTGCCACACAATGCAAGGTGACAGTATTTGGCATAAGATGACGGTCCTGAAATAACAAACACAAGAAGGACAAGACAAACCGATTCAAAAGAGAAGAAAACCTACGAATGGACAAGAAATAACGAAAGGACTGCCAGGAATGAGAAAGGACCGCCACGCAGATGGGACACCAACAAAGCCACCTGCTCACTATACAAATGGTGATAGACCCGCATCAGAAAAACCAGACGTGAAGGCTTGAGGAGAAGATCGAACCAGCCATGTAACGGACCGGTCCAATCTGCTGAGGGAGGCGGAGCCAAAGGAAGACCCCAGGGTTTGGACACCGAGCAAGCAGCGCCTGAAACCAAGGCTGGGCTGGCCACCAAGGTGCAAAGAGGCCAGCTCTTCATTGGTAAGTCTCCAAATGAGCTAGGACCTGGAGCAACAGAGGAACCGGGGGGGAAGAGGCACAGGTAACCCCACCTCGACCAGCCTTGCAGTCGGGAAAGGGCGCCACATATACCGGGAGACGACTCGACCACGCCAACGCGAAGAGGTCCTCCTCAGAGAGCCTGTACGTCCATCAGAGTCAACTGAACAAGTCGGCGTCGACCGTCCATTCCGTGGACAGGGAAATGAACTGAGACAGGCTGTCCTGTCCAACAGGGTGTTGGATAGCCACGAATGTGAATGCCCAGGAGATCCAAACCCCTTGAACTCAGCAGACAAGTCAAATGAAACATCCAGCCCCAAAGAGCCAAGGACCTCATCAAACCCTGCGGTTCAGAGAATGAACCACCTGGGAGCAGTCCAAATGCAGCCGGACTGTCGAATCCCGAGTGACCCAAACCCTCCACAGTGCCCGCCATTCCGCCACGAACTCCCGCACTGTGCTGTGAGCTCAACAGAAGGACGGATCCCACCGCCCCTGGCCAGCCTGATGAGCACTGGTGACACCAAGCGGGGTCAAACGGGGCCTGGGCCCCATTTGACCCTCCCATCCTGGGAACCTCCATATCAGGACCCGGGGCCGAACTGTCCCTCCAAACCCTCAGCTTCAAAAGAAAGTTCTGAGACTGCCGTAAAAACTGGAACGAAAGGGTCCCACTGGTCAGACCCAGAAGCACCAGCTGGAGGAACTGACTTGAATGCCTCCCTCGCCACACCAGATGGGGCAACCCCCAAAACTGCCCGTCTCTCACCACCAGCTAAACCCTGCCCCAACTCTGAAATCCTCAGACGCTTCGGAGGTGGAAGCAGAGGGGGGAAGGAACAGGACGAACAACAGCAGAGGAAGGACAAGGTGGCATGGACGGAACCAAAGTCGAGGCAACTAATACCCCTAAGTCTGGGGTCCATATAACCAAAATGTGGCAGCCTAGGGACATCCGGGTAGGCAACCAACCTAGCGCGCTGCAGCATCCTATAATGCCCATGCAACATTGAAGCTGCCTGCACTCGAATATCATGATCTGTGGACTGGGTAAAGCGGAATAATACATGCAAGGAACACCACTCACAAGACTCCGGGTCGAAGGTGTTACTGACCCAACAGGCAGCATGACGTAAGCAGAACAGCTGATTGTCACCCTGAGACGAGGGGACAGAGTAACGTTCAAACTCGCATAAAACGAGATGGGACCCAGGGAACGCATCCATCGGACCACTGAGCCCCAGTGGCGCTTTTCAGGGCCCTTAGATGTTCTGCTAAGGGAAGCCCAGGCGAGGTATTGCTAACCGGCGCCCAAAATTACCAAGCAAACTACTAAAAGCTGAACCCCCTGGGACGTGTACACACACACGGGGACCAAGTTTAGGACCACCAAGAAGATACATATATACTGTACTGTATAGAGAAGTGGCAACCACATCAAGGGCAAACCCACCACCAGGCAGAAAACAAAAACAAAAGAAAAACCCCATACGAGTCCAACGTACCCAGGCGGAACAGAGCGGCTGCTATCAGGTGAAGAACATCTGCACAGTACCTCGTGCCCCTTCCAGTGACGAAATCACCACCTTCCCAGAGGCAAACAGAGGCACAGGAAACACCCCAGCTGGCTCCAAGGGCTGGCAATTACTGAGCAACAGAAGACCACCGCAGAGGTAGATCCCGAGAATCTTGTGGAAGACGACCCCAAACCACAGGGGCAGTACTTACAAGGCACCTAGGGAAGGTAACCCTAGGCGCATGCAGCCCAAGTTCTGGTGAAAACACTCCTGGCTTGGTTGCCACCAAAGGACAGGACCACACCACAAGGCACAGCACTGAATTGAGTCTGGAGCCAGAGTCACATGACTGCCAGGTTTCACATCAGTCACAGAACTAAGGGGTTGGGTAGTCAGCGTGGGGGTCTGGGGCTTCCCTTCCCTCTTCCAGGGAGAGGGGAGCTGCGCAAACAGCAACGTGGTGACAGTTGTCACGACAGGTTCGTTTGCTCGTTGTTATTTTGGGGGAATTCTGTCCAACAGTTCGGCTTTCGGTAGCAATATTTTAACCTGATAGGGTTTGTTTTGTGGTGCCTACCTTTCTGGGTGCCTGGCCCGGTCGATAGCAGACATAGAATGCTTCCAACCACATGGGGGTTTCTATAGGCCATTGCTCCTTGAGCCTCTCTGAGGGGGCCAGGTTCTGCCTCGCGGTCCTCGGTAGGCTTAGAACTCCATTCGCTTTGACTGATGCCAGGGGTCTAATACATTCATATCAACCCGGATAGCTCCGGGAAGCCAAAAGGGCTCCCCCTGAAGAACGTCAGTACTGTACATTCAAAGCGGTATACAACAGAGTACTGGGAAGATGGGACACCATAAGCATAGTTCTCATCCTGGAAACTACACTTAGGTAATGACATACATAAATGCATGTGTGTGTTTACTAGTTGTGTTTTTGCGGGGGTTGAGCTTCGCTCTGTGTGTGTATGCATGTGTGTTTACTTGTTTGTATGATTGTGGAACATGGGGGTAAGACATATATTTGCAAAGATATATAGAGAAACTAAATGTATATTTGTGTGTAAATAGCTGCTTAGAAGTGATGATATTTTTTTGAGGGTCAATTATTTTTCAAGCCTTTGTGATGGAGTGTACATTTTTTTATATACAGTACAGTAATAGAAATTACATTATATTCTAAGGAAAGTAACGCTTATTATTTCAGTGCTGAATGAGACAGACCTAGAATATAATGAATAGTAAACATATACTTTTAAATTATTAGTAAATATATGGTTTATTGCAAAGGAGTTTGCTTTGCAAGGATAAGATACTTGTTGCCAAATATCTCTGGTTGAGCATTTATATATATTATTGTACCTCATTTTATTATTGTGTTTTGAAATGCCACTTTTTCATGAACTGTTTAGTAGTTTACACTTGGAATGTTGCAAGAATTTCTTGTTTACAAATAAATTTTAAATGTGAAATTGTGTATCCTATATTACCTTAGGTTATATAGTAATTGTAGTGAAAGTTTTTTTTTTAATCATTTCAAATAATGTACTCATGATTTTAAAGGTTAAAGAAAAATCCAACTTTGAATTTAATGAAATGTCTGGTGGGGCCCCTTGATGTCTTCCTGGCATTAGCTACCTCGATAGCCCTGCATAATCACATTGACCCAGACCCTTGTTGGTTATAAAATGCCTACTAGAGTCCAGAGGCAGAATATAGTTTACTCAAAGAGCCACATGGTGCTGGGGGGATATTAGATGACTCAGACCAAGAGGAAATACCACCAGAAAGGTAGAGCACCATAAAACCTACAACTGCAAGGAAAATGTATTAACAGGCCTGTCACGAACACAATAATAGGTCATTACTACTGTTACATTCCTTCCCCTCCCCCCCACTGCTAGATAGTGGCCTCAGCAGCTTGGGGATCTGCCTGGTAATACTAGATCAGGTACTACTGTAGCAGCCACATTAGAATTAAAGTAGCAACTGCTTAAGTAATCCCAAAGAATCCCACATTCCAAGAAATTTTACTGTAATCGTTTAAAGGTTTCTATTTACCACATATGACGTCCACAAAACATATTTGCCACTAATGACATCTGTAATTACATTAATATGCATTCGCTCCAACATTTCCACGAATCTCTTAGGACAGACCCAAAAAAGGTGAGGAGGAGCAGTCCTGCTAATAAAAAAGGAATGGAGCTTTGAGATGGTTATCCTGGGCCATGAAGGGTTTAGGACTGAAGCAAAGTGGGTCAGCACAAGGTCAGGTAGATGCAGACGTATCACCGTCGAAAACACTGCATAGTCAGTCAACTTTCAACTCGCACCAGATAACAAACCTCACTACAGAGCAGACTGCCAATCCTGGCTTTATCCAAGCTCTCCACTATCACCCTCATCTGAGTTCTCTCCCAGCCTTGTTTGAGCTCTCTTCTCTCACCCCTCCTCAGAGCTCTCCACCCCTGGCCTCTATCAAGCTCTCTACTCTTAGCTCCAAGCCTTGTTCAAGCTTTCCACTTCCAGGAACCCTCAGCACTGCAACCTACCTGACTCTGCCAATAGCAAGCATCCTCGTCTCAACCTATCGTGACATGTCGTGTAATTTCTTAACATCCCATTGCTGTAACCAAACTATAAAAATTAAAAATAAAACCATGCACCTTGAATGTTGTCACCTAAATTTGCTTATGTTACAGGTTGTTATGCTTAAAAATCACCAATACCTATGAAAGTGGAAGGACAGGAACAAAGGACCACCGAGGGGCCCACTGGAAAGAGGTGTTTCATTACATTCAATAGACTTCTGACACCTTCCTAACCTGACACAGGTTTTCAATTGTGCACAAACCATATGCAACACTCACTTGGCTCCTGCAATCCTCCTCTTTGCTAATGGTGGTCGACTTTAGCCAGATAATTCCCGGGCAGGTCAGAGGGATAGCCGATTTTCCATCGTTTAAATCTAGTCTGTTCTATTATAGTGTGATGCGAACAGTTCTTTACCTGCTGATATCCACCATTCGACTGATTCTTTACCAACTGTGGTGGTCTATGTTCAGCCAATCCCCAGGCAGGCTGCAAGAGATGTCGAGTTCAGTCTAGTTTCCATTGATGCCCGCTATGGTCTCATATCAGAAGATAAATGGGCTGAATGTGTTTCTTTGAAGGCCCATCTTGTGGATATTCTGTCCCTAACAGGTCAAAGAAGGCCTTGTTATACTTCCATTGGAAGGTTTTTCAAAGTTTTTTGCCTTGCTTGTATTGTTCATCTTCATGTCACCTGGACTTAGGATACCTTCCTAACCTGTCACAGGTTTGAAATACGCAACCTTTGCGTCTGGTCCGTTGCCAACGATGGTCATCCTTATCATCCCCAGAACAGGGTAAACAGCAAAGTAAATACATTTTTAAAAAAAGTATATCCAGTGTGCGGAAATACATAAAAACAACAGTGTTAAATGTAGAAAAACATCCTAGAATGCTCTTATAAGACATATAAATGAACTATTGGGAGATGTGTATGAAACATTATTGGAACTGGGCTGTTAGAGAGATGTGCAAGCTCTCTCGTTCACTTGGTGTGGAGCGGCAGTCAGAGGGAGACAGTTCTCTGGTGTGACATGTAGCAGTCTCCTACAACTAATGATAAGTGCACTGTGTCTCAGACGTACTATAGCGGTGGACAAAGTTGTCCGACTGGGGAGCCGGTCGGCCGAGCGGACAGCACGCTGGACTTGTGATCCTGTGGTCCCGGGGTCGATCCCGGGCGAGAAACAATGGGCAGAGTTTCTCTCACCCTATGCCCCTGTTACCTAGCAGTAAAATAGGTACCTGGGTGTTAGTCAGCTGTCACGGGCTGCTTCCTGGGGGTGGAGGCCTGGTCGAAGACCGGACCGCGGGGACACTAAAGCCCCGAAATCATCTCAAGATAACCTCAAGATAACCCCTTTCTGGGGGAAAGCCCCTATGGCTTCCCGGAGCTAACCAGGCTGATACGAATGTACGTATTAGACTCTGGCATCAGTCAAGCGCATGGAGTTCTACGCCTACCGGGAGACCATGAGCCAGAACCTGGCCCCCTCAGAGAGGCACAAGGCGCAATGGCTTATAGAAACCCTGTGTGGTTGGAAGCATTCTATGTCTGCCATCGATCGGGTCAGGCACCCAGAAAGGTAAGCACCCCAAAATAAACATCTATTCTGGTTAAAGAATTGCTACTGAAAGCTGAACTAGTGGACAGAACACCCCAAATGAAAACGAGCAAACGAGCATGATGCCACCACGTCACCGCTCTGCTGTCTGCGCAACCCCCTCTCCCGCTGTCTGTGCAGCTCTCTCTCCTCGGGAGGGGGTAGGGGAAGCCCCAGACCCCCCGCGCTGGCTATCCACCCTTCATCTGAGGCTTCTGGGTCAACCCAGGGAACCCCTTCTCAACCCTTCTTGGAAGCTTTTCCCCTCGATGCTGTTTTTCTTCAGGGGTAGTGGGTGTGGAAGAGAGCTCTGCCCCAATGCCTGTGTTGGGGGTTCCCAGGGCTCAGGAGGGAGTCCGCTTGGAGTGCTTTGGCTCTTTTTGCCCGTGGTTGGGCCCCTGTGCCTTTTGGGTAGGGGTTGTTGCTGCAGGGGAGGGGGTTTTCATTCCCTCCTTCCCTTTCTGTAATTACCTAAGTGTAATTTGCAGGATGGAGCTACGCTCATGGTTTCCTGTCTTCCCAGCACTCTTTGTCATAAAACACTTTGAAACTACTGGCAGTCTTGGGCGCCACCACCACCTCATCTAACTCGTTACAACTGTCTACCACTCTGTTTGCGAAAGTGAATTTTTTTTATATTCGGCATCTGTGTTTAGTTCTTGTTCTCTTGTTCTTGAAGTTCCAAGTCTCGGGAAATCTTCCCTACCAGTTTTATCAATTCCTGTTACTATTTTGTATGTAGTGATCATATCACTTCTTTTCCTTCTGTCTTTTAGTTTGGCATATTTAATACCTCTAACCTCTCCTCGTAGCTCTTGTCCTTCAGTTCTGGTTGCCACTTAGTGGCATGTCTTTGCACCTTTTCCAGTTAGTTGAAGTGTTAATTTAGATATGGGAACCATAAAACCGCTGCATATTCCAGCTTTGGTCTAACAAAAGTCGTGAACAATTTCTTTAATATTTCGCCATCCATGTATTTAAAAGCAATTCTGAAGTTAGAAAGTGTAGCATAGGTCCCTCGCACAATGTTCTTAATGATTGTTCGCACAATCACCTCATCCTCAGGTGACAGTTTTCTATCTAGAACTACTCCTAGATCTCTTTCTTTATCAGACTTCTTTAAAGATTTCTCACATAATTTATAGGTTGTGTGAGGTCTATGTTCTCCTATTCCACATTCCATAACATGGCATTTATTTAAATTAAATTCCATTTGCCAAGTGATGCTCCATATACTTATTCTGTCCAGGTCTTCTTGAAGGGTATTACAATCATCTGAGTTACTTATCTTCCCAATTATCTTAGCATCATCAGCAAACATGTTCATATAATTTTGTATTCCATCCGGTAGATCATTAATATAGACAATGATCATTATTGGTGCAAGAACTGAACTCTGTTGTACTCCACTTGTGACATTTCTCCAGTCCGATTCACTTCCTCTTATTACGGGTAGTGTTCTGAGCACTACTCTTTTTCTTGTTGCCCTCAATGGTCTTCTTTCCTCTCTTCCTTCTGGTGTCTTCTCCGCTCTCTATGTTGATGATCTTACCCTTTGTTGTCAGGGTGATGATTCGCCTCTCCTTCAACGCCGGCTTCAACTTGCAATTGATGCCGTGTCGTCTTGGGCCACAGGTCATGGCTTCAAGTTCTCTACTTCTAAGACTTGTGCCATGACTTTTACGCGGAAACGGGTTGTTCTTCGTCCCTCTTTGTCGCTTTATGGTCATCCCCTTGAATACAAAGATTCCGCGAAGCTTTTGGGGTTATTCCTTGACACTCGTTTGTCTTGGTCTCCCCATATCTCTTACCTCCGTGATGAGTGCTCTAAGGCCCTTACCCTCCTTCGGGTCTTGTCCCATACTTCTTGGGGGGCAGATAGGCGCACTCTCCTTGCTTTACATTCCTCTCTCGTCCTGTCTAAGCTCGATTATGGTTGCCCTGCTTACTCGTCTGCTTCTCCTTCTACTCTTCGCCGTCTTGATGCTTTGCACCATACTGGGTTGCGCCTCAGTTCTGGTGCCTTTCGTTCGACTCCCATCCTTAGCTTGTATGTTGACACTGGCTTCCTGTCTCTCCAGGACCGCCGTGATCGCTACTGTCTTCGCTATCTTGCGCGGTCCTTGCAACATCCTTCCTCTCGCCTCTGTCGTGCTTTAACTTTTACCCCTCCTGCGGTTCCTGTTCCTCTTCACCACCTCCCTCTTTCTGTCCGGTTATCTCGCCTACAGGATTCTCTCTCCGTTCATATTTCTGATGTTTCTCCTCGTGTTGTTCCTTCTTTGCCCCCGTGGAGGGTCCCTCTTCCGCGGTTTTGTACTTCCTTGACCCGTATCACTAAAGCTTTTACCCCTCCTACGGTTCTCACACGCCTTTTCCTCGAGCACTTTTCTTCTCACTCCCGCTCCGTTTCTGTCTTCACCGATGGGTCTAAGTCAGCGGACGGTGTTGGCTACTCTGTTGTTTTTCCTGATCGCACTTATATGTGTCGCTTGCCTCCGGAGACTAGCATCTTTACAGCAGAACTTTATGCTATTCTCTATGCTCTTCGTCTCCTGCTTTCTCGTTGTCAGTCCTCCTTTGTGGTTGTTGTTGACTCTCGTAGTGCCCTCATGGCTCTCGGGTCCTTTAATCCGGTTCATCCAGTAGTTGTCGAGATCCAGCATTGGCTGTTTCTCGTTCACAGTAAATTTAAGTCGGTTGAGTTTTGTTGGGTTCCCAGCCATATTGGTGTGTCTTTAAATGAGCGTGCGGATGCTGCCGCTAAGGAAGCTGTCCGCTCTTGTCCCATCTCTCGTAAAGGCATTCCGTATTCCGACTTTTACCCAGTTATCCATTCCTCAGTTCTTACCCGTTGGCAGGCTTCTTGGTTGTCTGTTACTGGTAACAAGCTACGTACTCTTAAATGTTGTGTTTCCTCGTGGCCGTCCTCCTTCCACCGTAACCGGCGGTGGGAAACAGCTCTGGCGAGGTTGCGTATTGGCCATACTCGCTTAACCCATGGTCACTTGATGGAGCGCCGCCCTGCTCCTTATTGTCCTAGTTGCATTGTCCCTCTTACGGTCGTGCATGTCCTTCTTGAATGTCCTGACTTCCAGGACGAGCGTGTGTCTTGCTTTCCGACCGCCCCTCGCGGTCACCTGTCCCTCGATAGAATTCTTGGTGACTCGGATACTTTTGATATCGTTCGCCTTATGCGTTTTTGTTCTCGTATTGGCATCCTTGGTGATATTTAGCGCCCTCTGATTATTTTGCGTATTTGATGGTGCTACATAGCCTTCCCGGTTTGGTGCCTTCTTTTGATAATTACTTACTTACTTCCTCTTATTACTGCCCTCATTTCTGGGGGGAGCCCCATCGGCTTCCCGGAGCTTTGCCGGCTGATATGCTAATGTCAGACTTTGGCATCAGTCATGTGTATGGAGTTCTAGGGCCTACCGGGGACCACGGCCAGAACCTGGCCCCCTCAGAGAGGCAAGGGGAGCAATGGCCTATAGAAACCCCCGTGTGGTTGGAAGCATTCTATGTCTGCCATCGACTGGGTCAAGCATCCAGAAAGGTAAGCATTCCAAAAGAAACCCCTAGTCTGGTGAAAATTGCTACCTAAAGCCGAACTAGTGGATAGAACTCTTCAACAGAAAACAAGGAAACTAGTATGACGTCATACGTCACCGCGCCGCTGTCTGCGCAGCTCCCCCCTCCCCGGGAGGGGGAAGGAGGAGCCCCAGACCTCCCACGCCGGCTATCCACCCATCAGTTCTTCGGCTGATGCTATAGGCAACGGTTATGTGCTCCGGCTCCAGTGGTTGTTTCAGCACTGTACCTATAGTGTGGTGTCTGTTTTCTATATAGCAGTATACCGAGAACTTCAACAAGATCTTGTAGATCTGAGGTAAAGTGAAATTGACACCAGTAATTCCATCTATCATCATACTAACATGCAAGAGGAGCCACACATCTATGGATCATCCAATAAAATCAGCAGACTTCTAGATGTTACTACTGCTCGGCTTAGACTCGGTTACAAGTATCTCTGGGAATTCTCATTATCTGCTGATGTAGACCTGACCAAATGTAAACTGTGTCAACAAAATTATTCGCACACCCTCCATCACTATGTAATGGAGTGCGAAAAAATACATGAATTTAGAGACAATTCTATAACCAATGTTCCAGCGATGTGTCAATATTTCATTCAAAATGATCTGCTACCAGAAATTTTAGCCAAATATCCCCAGTTTGCTAACTGTAGGTAGTAACTAAGTGATTGTAACCTATCCACCGCTGCCCACTGGATGGGGGGCGGTGTGCAGGACAAACATATCAATTGTGACACTAGCTCTCCACATATGTCAGTTGCTTAATTTAGAACCTGTACTTGAGGGCGATCTCGAACCCATTGTTGATGTGACGACTTATATTGAATTTTGTAACTAGCTCATCAAGATTGTAACTTGCTTAGCTAAATGAATTGTGGGGTTCAGTCCCTGAGCCCATTATGTGCCTCTGTAACCCTTTCCACTACCGCCCACAAGATGGGTATGGGGTGCATAATAAATGAACTAAACTAAACTAACGGGAGAGAACTACTGTGGTGAGCGGGGGCAGGGGTGTTTCTGACGTCACATCCTTTGTCATTGAGTCTTGGAATTGGAAGCCGGCAGCGAAACTGCTGGTTACCCACAGATAACCAGAGCCGGCAGATGCACGTGCCTGGGGCTCTGGGGCAGGGTGGAGGGTGACGGTGGGTGGAACGTCTGGGTTGGCTGGTGTATAGGTGATATGCAATAATGTAACATGAAGGTGAGTAGGAAGAGGAAGTTTCCTCTGCTTTCTCTGCGTTGCTGTCAATCCCCGACCGTTCAAGTGGTCGGGCACCATTCCTCCCCTCCCCCCTCCCCGTCCCATCCCAAATCCTCATCCTGACCCCCTTCCAAGTGCTATAGAGTCGTAATGGCTTGGCGCTTTCCCCCCTGATAGTTCCTTCCTTCTGCGTTGCTGGGAAATTACGTGACAATATGTATATTATAGAGCGCGTGTGTGTTAGTGCCGACCTGTCTGTTATTTCCCAATACTTTGACGCTTGAGGCGCGGGTGACGTTAATTAAATGTTTTTTATGCCGAAATTAATTAGTCTGAACGATCGTGATAATCGTGTTGGGTAGGCTGTTGGGGTTTGTGGGGTGTTGGGGCCTTGAAGGGTTGAGCGTATAGGGATGGGAAATAATGAATGTGTAATTACCTAAATGTAGTTACAGGATGAGAGCTACGCTCGTGGTGTCCCGTCTTCACAGCACTCTTTGTCATATAACGCTTTGAAACTACTGACGGTCTTGGCCTCCACCACCTTCTCACCTAACTTGTTCTAACCGTCTACCACTCTGTTTGCGAAAGTGAATTTTCTTATACTTCTTCGGCATCTGTGTTTAGCTAGTTTAAATCTATGACATCTTGTTCTTAAAGTTCCAGGTCTCAGGAAATATTCCCTATGGATTTTATCAATTCCTGTTACTATTTTGTATGTAGTGATCATATCACCTCTTTTTCTTCTGTCTTCTAGTTTTGGCATATTTAATTCCTCTACCCTCTCCTCGTAGATCTTCAGTTCTGGGAGCCACTTAGTAGCATGTCTTTGCACCTTTTCCAGTTTGTTGATGTGCTTCTTAAGATATGGGCACCACACAACCGCTGCATATTCTAGCTTTGGCCTAACAAAAGTCGTGAACAATTTCTTTAGTATATCGCCATCCATGTATTTAAAAGCAATTCTGAAGTTAGAAAGCGTGGCATAGGCTCCTCGCACAATATTCCAACCCGTTCTCGCACTTTCTTACAGTCAATATTGACTTATTTAATAAGTGCATATGTGACATACTAATTTATTGTGAATATTTTAATTTACCTTGAAAAGCTTCATAGAAAACATCGACCTTACCTAACCTTCTTAGTATGTTAAGATAAGCATCTTATTGCTTCGTAATTACAATTATTACTTAACCTATACCGGTGTTATATGTTATAACACCGGTATAGGTTAGGTCGGTGTTTTCTATGAAGCTTTTCAAGGTAAACTAAAATATTCACAATAAATTAGTATGCAATATTCTTTATGTGGTCCTCAGGTGATAGTTTTCTATCTAGAACCACGCCTAGGTCTCTTTCTTTATCAGAATTCTTTAAAGATTTCTCACATGATATATAGGTTGTGTGTGTTGGTGTGTGAGAATACACAACTACTTGCGTTGGCAAATTTTCGGGGTCGAACTTCATTTCCTATTTTCCGGCAATTGATGTCAGTATTTCATGTCCTCTGTAATAATTACTTAGAAAGCTACGCATGAAGTTAGCCTCTACTCTCTTCCTCTCTAGATCATTCCGCTCATTGTTTTTTCCTGCGATGAAGAATGCACTTAGTTCTTATTTTTAATTTGCATTTCCAGTTTCCACCTATTGTCACTTATGCTGCTTCTCATTTTTCAAGAACTTTTTTTTTTTTTATTCCAATGTCTATTACCTAAAGTTTCTTATGTTTCAAAATGTTTCAATGTGTTAAGATGGATATCTCAACCCTGTAGCCTTTTCTGTTGGTGATTGGTGTTTTTCAGCCGATCCTCGAAGCCTAGTCCTGTTAGTTCAGAGAGACATCTTAACGCTCTTTTGCAAATTGTATTTTGTGGTGAACGGGGTGAGAGCATCAGGGTGGCACTGTATATTTTATCACTGGTCTCATACAAGCAGGCTACAGTTCTCTGGAAAAAGACTAGTTCAGGTTCCAGAAAATGGTTTCATAGATTTTCTGATTTTGAATACATTGTTACTATTGTCCTCCTTGTGGTCCTTCTGTGCAGGTTTGACGGTTTATATAGACTTTTGGGAAAGGTTTGGCGAGTTACTGACTACTGGGTTAGGTTTGGCGATGTACAGACTCCTGTGACAGGTTTGGTTTAGTTATTTAGGCTGATTAGTAAAGCAGAAACGCATTGCATAATAATGGATATCTCAATTAAGATGTGTTTGGCCATGATTATTTAAAAAAACAGAGGGTTAGTACTATTGTAGTCATGTCTATGTGGGCAGTAGTAGAAAGTAGAGTACTGCTAGGCTTTGTCCTGACACCTCTGGCGTACTATAAAATGAAGTTAAATTCTTTAGAAGTATTCAAATACAGCTTATCCTCCTGTTTCGATTGTACATCGAGGAAGGATGATGACCATAGTACACATACCGATGTACAACGCAATTAAGAAGTAGAACTCGGTACTATGGAATTTGGACAAACCGGAAAACGATTTTCTACTTATGTTGTAAAGACAAACTAATCTAACCTTCCTAGGCCTAATACTCGCTTTCTGAGGGCTAATACAGTACATGTGTGTGCTATACTAGGCCTACGAATATTTGTTTGTTACTTAATTTCATTTTTTTTCGGATTATAAAGTGAATAGTACACATTTCTATTATCTAATTTCTTAGTACTGTCAATGTTTGTACTATGGTGCACATATTTATAAAAAAGTACTTCCTAAACAAGAGGATGGGTTGTGAAATAAGGATGAAAAGATAACGTCAAGATATTGGGAACCTCATTTATGAGAAAACTGATAAACTGTGTTCACCCAGCAGTGAATAGGTACCTCTATGGGAATTAAATAAGCAACTGTCGTCGGTCGCATCCGTCCCACAGCAGTTAGCCTCGGGTGATGTCGATAAACCTAACAGGCTTCCTACACCCGACAAAGGGAAACCAAACTATATATTTTTTGACCCAACCCTGCTTATAGTTATCCTACATTTGTATCCTGATCAGTTTCATATCATCTAAGATGATACGAAACGAAATCGTTTTGATGGAGACAGGTAGCGTGTGTGAGTATAATATAGGCGTGTATAGAAGTCCTCCCCAAGGCCGAATTACTGATCCTTTCCAGGATGCAACTCCGCAATAATTGCTTAATTCCCGTGTACCTATTTAGTGCTAGGTGAACAGAGGCATAAAGGGAACATGTCCATTTATTTATGTACCGCTCAGGAATAGAACACGGGATCCCAAAATTGTGAGTCGAGAACGAAACCAATTGTATTACGTGTACAAGTTCACTCACAAACACAAACAAGAGTTGAGAGGCGGGACCAAGGAGCCAAAGCTCAACCCCCGCAAGCACAGCTAGGTGAGAACAAGTTCAGTACATCATGTAAACTACTAGCTTAAGTTAAACACGGACTCATATGTCCGTAGACTGTAGTTAGTTCTTGGCAAGGTAAAATGGTTACCTGTGGCAGGTGGCTGCAGGTGACGGATCTCCCAATCCTGAGCACTCCAGTTGCAAACTCTGTGAGCAGGAGCTACGGCACGATCTCCCGCACTACATCACTGAATGCCCAGTTATTAGACCTTTCAGACCAGTTGGCATGAGGTACCTGGAGCTTTGCAATTACTTTATTCACTCTCGTATTCTTGAAGATATTCTCACAGTGTACCCAAAATTTGCCAGTGCAGGCTATTAAACACATGGCTCTGTATGACTAACCATCCTGCGAGATGGGGACTTTTATTACCACTGCTACCTTATTCAATCTTTTGTTGATATCCTCAAAATGCTTCCGGAGTCTGTCAGTGCAGACTGCCTATCACATGCCTCTGTATGACTAACCATCCAGTGTGATGGGGATTTTATAGCATCACATAATTAGCTTTTTTGACACACTGTACTCCACTTCATATAGTCTAGGGTAGCTGCACTAATGCAGATGTACCTCATGTATTAATAAAAAATGGTTATAATAATAATAATAATTCATTGTGTCGGGGGACAGGAAGCCAGGGTGTATTCATACACGTTTGGGTTTTATCAAGGTCCCCCTCCCAGGGATGATTTACTGGTCCCGCCCAGGATGCAACCCCACAACAAGCTGACTAACTCCTGTGTACCTACTCACTGCTAGGTGAACAGGCACAGCAGGTGAAATGAAATGTGCCCACCATTTCTGTCTCGCCCGGGATTTGAACCAGGAATTCTCGACTGTGCGTCGAGAACGAACAAAACCGGTAATACTGTACCACCGGTACTAGCGTAAATTATTATGTATCTCTCCCTCAGGCGGGAGATATACATAATGAACAAAAGCTCCAAGCAGCTTATGGTGAGCCATGAAGTGTAATTCTCGCTGCCATATACACCCAACACAATTTAAAGCAGTAATTTTTAACATCGGCAAAAGAGTAAAAAAAATCTAAGTGTTTTTTTAAATCAGATTTATTTATTATTAACATCTTTATTGACAAAATTAATTACAATTTTGCCTAATCTGAAGATTTCGATTAAGTCTTATTAAAGTGAGGATAATGCTGGTATTCACTGTCACGCAGGACAGAGGGTCTTACATAAGACAATAGGTCTAAACTGTAGGCGGAAGTACATGTATATATCATGGTTACAATCCATGTTTTAATGTATAGATATGTGAAAACAACTTTCTACTGTGCACTGTCACACAAGGGCAGGGATGGGTTCATAACTGATGCAGCTTAGAAGTAATATAAATAAAAATTGTTCTCTATTTAAAATGGACAAGCAAATTTTGGATAAACTGTTAGGATGTCATCCAAATCAGACCAATCATCCGTAAGTATTCCAAGTTTTCCCAAATCATTACATAATCGTCTTATAATCATTTTACTTGGCTAAAGAACAATAAAATAAATTCAAATGAATTAAAAATTAAATAAATTTGACATTCTTTTATTAATTTTTTATCCCTTTGAGTAATACATAAAATTACACAATTCAGAAAATCCTGTCATGCACACCTGCCAAGTTTGTTGAAAATCGGTTCATAGGTAAGTAGACCAAAGCCTAGTACAGGTATACGCCAGAGTACAGTGAGGGTGAGAGAGTGAGGTGACGTGTGGCCGCCTGGCGAGTGACGCAACGACTGACTGGGACACCTCGTGCGTCAATGTATCTTGGAGACACATGGCTGGGAAGTTGGAAGTGTTTCATTTTCTTAAAATTACTAAAACATT
Organism: Procambarus clarkii; assembly: GCF_040958095.1. Taxonomy (NCBI): domain Eukaryota; kingdom Metazoa; phylum Arthropoda; class Malacostraca; order Decapoda; family Cambaridae; genus Procambarus; species Procambarus clarkii. Next base: position 19,743,574 of record NC_091215.1, read on the forward strand.
GTTTGTTTTTTAACTTTTGTGGATTCGCTCTACTGAATAAAATTGTATTTTATTCGTTAAAATATACAACTCGGCGAAGAAGTTGGATATTTATTTATTTCACTATTTCCTAAGATGAGCCCCTGGGTTTTTGCGTGCCATAGTTGTTTGCATGTCAAGGGTAAACAACTGCCCAAGGGCCTAGGGCAAACTACTGGCCTTCTGCAGGATGCAACCCACAAATAATTGCCAAACTACCAAAATGAAAAAAAATCAAGTGATAGGAAACGTTGCCCAATCGCTTCTGTCCGGCCGCGGGAATCTTACCCGGGACAATTCGGCTGCGAATGAACTGCTCAAATCACTGCGCTACATGACCCTTCTGGATATCAACTCAATTTCTTTCTTTATTATGCACCCCATACCCATCCCGTGAGCGGTGGTGTAAAGGATTACAGAGGCACATAATCGATTCAGGAACTGAACCCTCTAGTTCGTTTAGCTAAGCAAATATAAATCTTTTTGACGCTAGTTACAAACTTATTAATGTTATATATACATGTACACATACTCTTGCATACATGTACATATAAATACGTATACATATATACATACACATACATATTTAATCACCCACATAAATACACACATCAATAATCTTTTGTGTCACAAGTGATTCAACAAGAGGCTCACAACAGCCACTATACAAGGCACTTTACATCTATGGTGAGTCACACAGTTACTAGTCTTGCTGCACACCCACCCAACTGGGCGGCAGCTTTGCAGTCATGTGCATGCATTATTTACAGTAAGCAAATTTTGGATACTTCGCTAAGATTTCGAGCAGCACATCATTATGAATGGAGTACTTACACATTTCTTGGACACTATTGATGGTGTTATCTCTAAATTCCGCGATTTTTTCACATTCCATTATATAATGACGCAAAGTATGCGAATAGTTCTGCTGACAGAGTTTAGATTTAATCAAATCTCCATCAGCAGATGTTACAAATTCCCAGAGGTACTTGTAGCCGAGCCTAAACCTAGCAACTGCTGTAGAAGTTTAAACAAAGTATAAAAAGTGATGCTACAAGGAGGGTGGTTACAGCAGAAAAATATCAACTGTCGGAGATGGGTCATTATTTAGTTATTTGGCTGTATGTATTTATGCTAATTGCTCTGCCAAACATTTTAAATAGCGTATTCATAAGTATGTAATACGACCCTTCCTCAGTCCCAAAGGAAAGCAAACTTTCGAGCTTCATGCAAATATTTCAAGATTACTGAAATCTAGGCTTGAAGCTGTCTAATCTATCAAAACATATAATAAAACATTCCCTATAGAGCAGATTTATATATTTTACCAAATTGATGGGCTACGTTTTCTTTAAAAATGCTGTATATTCACTATTTACATTAGTCTAATATTAGGCTTGTATTATGAATGTTCGTTTCATGATTCAGTTATTAATATGATACACAGTACTTAATTTGAAAGTGATACAAATTCGCCACTGTATTTTTAATAATGCCACAAGAATAAGGCAAAGGAAAAAACGGAATTAATTATAAACCGGAGCAATCAACCTTCGAAGTTAATATTAGTTTTGCCTTGAAGGATAAAGTGAGCTCGTTTTCTGGTGTGTGGGGAGCGGGCGGCGGCGGCGGCCTGAGCGCGGGAGTCAGTAGTGGCCAGAGCGAGGCGGGGGAGGGGTGTGTCGCGTGGCGCCCGACCCAACCTCTCGCACCACCTCCACGTCGCACCAGTTACCCCTTGTTGCCTCCTATCTCTTAACACACACGAGATAATTAGCGCGTGTAGTAGCCATGGATTACCCTTAGCAGAATACATCTACAAGGATTTGCTAAATAGACTATAGAACTTGATAAGTTGACAAACTTTCCTATAGTGCGCGAGCAGTAACTCGTATGTGTGGAGTACTTGTTCATGTGTCGAGACCCGTACACAGCAGCAGTGTACCTCAGCACAACTACTGACATTCAAAGGTAAGTTCATGCTTGTAACAACATAAATAATATTTGTTTAGATAGCAAGTCGAATAAGGGTAGGGAGGAGGGGGGGGGGGGGGGGTTGTGGAAGTGGGTTAACCCCATTAGTTTCGCACCATTACCTAGGCCACCCCTGCCCCCCCCACACCCCCCCCCCCCCCTCATGTTAATGGCGCTCCCGACACCTGACGCTCCACCCACCATATACTGAGACTTGCAGCCCTTGATAATGCACACGCAAGCAAAAGTGTCGGATACCTTGGTAACTATTATTGGTGATCATCACATTACTCATCACAACCTGGTGTGTGACACACGGTGGTGGTCATCACAACATTACCCTGACTGTCATCACAACCTGGTGCGTGACACACGGTGGTGGTCATCACAACATTACCCTGACTGTCATCACAACCTGGTGTGTGACACGCGGTGGGGGTCATCACAACATTACCCTGACTGTCATCACAACCTGGTGCGTGACACACGGTGGGGGTCATCACAACATTACCCTGACTGTCATCACAACCTGGTGCGTGACACACGGTGGGGGTCATCACAACATTACCCTGACTGTCATCACAACCTGGTGCGTGACACACGGCGGAGGTCATCACAACATTACCCTGACTGTCATCACAACCTGGTGCGTGACGCACGGTGGGGGTCATCACAACATTACCCTGACAGTCATCACAACCTGGTGCTTGACACACGGTGGTGGTCATCACAACACTGTTTAGGACACTATCAATCATCACAACTGCCGGGCGAACAGAAATATCAGTTGATTTTATGCAATACAAAAGATACTGGAACAGTCGAGCTAAAACAAAACAGTTTCACATATTTAAGGGAAGAACATAGAAACTATGATCCTTGTCAGGAGATATAACAAAGAGTATACTGCAATACCATCTGCAACAGGCCTTAAACGAATATATATCAAACAAAATAAATCAACACTACATAATAGTATTCAACCCATCCTCCTTAAATGATAGTACATATAGTAACTATTTGATACACAGTACCATTATGTAGTGATTGACCATCAGTGAACTATTTTTTGTACTGTTCATTTTATAGAGAGTCCGGAAAAAATAAAGCTGAAGACCAAATTTAAATATTCATAGGTCTATATAACATATGTACTGTATTTGGCCTAGGATTTCCTGGAGAGGTTAGAATAGGTTATATATTTATGTTGCGGTTTAAATATTTTCCGTTTTTTCGAAAGTCAGCTTTCTGGTGGTCCGTCACTATAGACTGGTACTTTCGACCAAATAGTTACTACAAACACTAACTTTAAGAGGATGGGTTGCAGTAAAGCATTGTTCGGTACAACACTGTTCAAAACAATTATGCTCGGTTATTAAAACACAAAAGAACCGTTATCCCTACATAATCGTTTATTTATTATAGCAACCAACCCGTTAAAACAGTCGGCCCTACATAAGTTGACAAGTCACAACCGTTAACACATCACAACGAAAACATTTTCAAAACAGTTAACATTACAATAGTCAGTTATTCACAACAGTTTACCTATTACAACAATCATACATACTCAAAAGTTAACCCATAATACCTCCACAATACAACATTCCTTCACAACAGTTAGCAGCTGTGCACAACATGCAACGCATACAACAGTTTTATCTACTCAACAGTTAATACTACAAAAGTTACATCACAACAGTTAACCATACACAACAGCCAGCACATCACAACAGTTAACAATACACAACAGTTAACCATACACAACAGTTAACCATACACAAGTCAACTCATCACAACAGTCAACGTTAGACAACATTCAACACCTCATAACAATTAACCCTACACAATAGTCAACCCGTAACTATGCACAGCAGTTTACGCATCTCAGGTTAACGCACCTAATAATCTTTGCACACCCAATAGCAATAACAATAGTCTGCACATAAAAAATAACGCAATGTTAGAGACATTGCCGAGCATGAGAGTATCAACAGTCCTCACGTGACAACAGTCCACACATAATCGGAATATTCATAATTATATATTATTTGTCTTAGGAACAGCCTCGTAAATTATTAATACATTAGGGGTAAAGGGACAGATCATGCCTGATGAACTCTCGCGTTCCAACAGACACTTGGATGGTGTTAATGAAAATAGAATACAGTAGTAGGCTACTTATGACTTTCAAAATGAAAGATCATTATTAGTAATACTAAATATAGATAGTCTACGACAGATAGTGACGATACCTGTGCATTCTAACACGTCCTTAGCAAGAATAACTATATATATATATATATATATATATATATATATATATATATATATATATATATATATATATATATATATATATATATATATATATTATAATAATAATAATAATTTCTCCGAAATATTAACATTTCAGAGAGATTGAGAGAGGGGAGGAGGAGAAAGATGGAGAGGATGAGAGAGGGGGGCAAAGGTGAGAGAGTAAGAGGTTGGGAAAGAGGATTGAGAGGAAGAGAGGGGTGGAGTAGAGGGAAGAAAATGGGAAGAGTAGTTACAAGCAGCATTATCTTAACGACTTAAACAAATACACAACTTAAATGTATCAAATTTTAAGACCCTAAACAAATTATATAGAATAGGGCGATTCAAGATATAACTTTACAATATAATAGTAAAATGTCAAATATTTGTTATGCACATAGAAATACATATCTTAGATTTTCCACAAATCTTTGGGAACTGGTGCTTTTATACATTCTGATGGTATTGTAATATAAAATGCCTTAGTGTGTTTGAACAACGAAACAGAGTTATACTTCGAAGGTTGAGTAATAAGTTTCATATTCGACAACCCTTGAAGTAAAGAAAGTTTAGACACTAGGCTGTGTGGAAATGTAAGGTTCCATCTGAATCTTTGATGTTTCTGAGCATTTTCTCTCAAAGGTTGTATGTGATTGGCGAGTATAACAGTTTTTTTTAAATACTTGTACTCAACGAGCATAATTTGTAATTAATAAAATGTGTTGATTACGCCAACAGCCAAAATATGGCAATAACAATTTGTATATTGTTGCCTGCGTGGTAGCTGTTATGCTTTGCCTGTTATCTTCATGTGTATACTGTAGTGTTACCTGCATGTGGTAACTGTTATGCTATGACTACTGTGTTGAATTTTGACCATGCTATGACCATGTGTTGAATTTTATCATGTGTTGACTGTTGATTGCATGTAATGACTTTTGCCTTCATGTGATAACAGTTGTCGCCTGATTGCCGTCGTGTTCACTGCTGCTGGCATTCGTTTACTGTAACTTGTATATATTGACCGTTGAAGGCATGTGTTGAATGTTGAGGGCATGTGTTGATCTAAAGCCTTGTGTTGACTGTTGTTTTCGTGTGCTTATTGTTGTATTGCTAATAGTATTGACTATTGCCTGCATGTGTTGACTTTGTCATATGTTGACTTTGTCATATGTTGACTTTGCCATATGTTGACTTTGCCATATGTTGACTTTGCCATGTGTTGACTTTGCCATATGTTGACTTTGCCATATGTTGACTGTTGTTACTATGTATTGATTGTTGCTGCAGCGTGTTGCTGCCCCGTATCAGCACGTGCTGGCAGCCAGCACGTGATTGTTTATCAGGTATAAACTCACGTTTACATATATCTCAATATGTAAACTGTGATGACGGTTCTTTCGACCACTTTATAACCGGAAATTCAAAATGATTAAACATTCATCGCGTGTTCGCCATGGATTTCGATGAAATAATTTAGTGCCTGGAAACATTTAAATCAACATCCAAATCGCTGGCATTAATTTCCAGCTGACGCGGGTATAGACGAACTGCCTCGATTCTCTTCCTACTACATTAATTTTAAGCGAATTGGTGTAGTTTGGATTAGGCTAATGATATCATGAGCAAAGAGCTCTCTTTCTTGGGAAAATAAAGGGCTGATCTTTTGGTTTGTTGTGAATTTCACCTTAGTTACTCTGATTTAGGCTTTGTTTTAATCGTTCCCCCCTCGAGAAAAGTTAGGAATGAATGATCGCTGATAGTTATGTCTGTGTGAATGGCACATTTAGCATGATGCTAGTGATAGCTAGTGTACACCAAATTGGGCAACGTGGCAGATCTTGAGTCATTGTCCTTATACATAATATACTTAGCTGCCAACATATCTGTTTTTTAGTATTCGTGAATTTTAAATTTGTCACCGTTGACTGTTCTCGACAACTGTTTTCTCCGCTTTTACTTTAGAACAACCCTTTTGGTTATATTCCTTAACATATGTCTAGAAGAAAGACTGCTTCCAAATTAACATAAACACACGTGTGTTTGTGTGTGTATGTATGTATATATATATATATATATATATATATATATATATATATATATATATATATATATATATATATATATATATATATATATATACAATAATATATAAAATACATCTTCAGAAGGAATGAATACATCTTCATTCATTCCTTCTGAAGATGTATTAATATACGAAAGTACTTAAGGAAATTCCTGTTTCAATTTTTCCTCCGTGGTCTGATACTCACATTTTTCATCACTTGTTAATATTCGTGATTTACACACACACACACACACACACATTATATATATATATATATATATATATATATATATATATATATATATATATATATATATATATATATAAATATATATATATATATATACATGTATGTATGTATGTATGTATATATATATATATATATATATATATATATATATATATATATATATATATATATATATATAAATATATATATATATATATACATGTATGTATGTATGTATGTATATATATATATATATATATATATATATATATATATATATATATATATATATACATACATATATTTTGTGTGCATATATAATATTACATTGTTTTATTTAGAATTCCATTACACAAAAAGGGGTTACAACATTGGTTACACGCAAGGTACAAGGCTACTTGTCACAGGTTGTAGAGGTCCTCCAGCTCCTCAGATGGCGGGCAGGAACCATGGATGTAGTGAGCATTTCCTCTCTGGATCGCCACACTAAGACGCTGAAAGAGGAAACTGGCGGCTCAAGGGTCTCTTGTTGTTTCACTTAACTTAGAACACAGCTCCTAAAAAAAACTAGCAGCACTCTTACCCCAGGCACCAAGTGTCTGAGGCAATGGGGACAAAATTGTAGTGGTGATCAAGATCCTGTATTTACGTGCCTTGGCTGCTTCCCGGCGACTGGCAGAACCTCCTGCCTGTGCAGCACTGAAGTCAACATAGGTGTTGGCCAAAGTTGAAACGCAAGTGTAGTCTCACACCAACTGCCTACCATTCTTCCAGGGGTTCACAGTGATCCCATCTGGGCGACCGACAGGCTCATCAGAGTTGCGGGACATTGGTAAGGCTTCTCTTAATTATGGCATTAACCTCGCTGTGTCATATATATATATATATATATATATATATATATATATATATATATATATATATATATATATATATATATATATATATGGCACCGTAGACCATCTCTTGGCAGATATCAGGAAAATAAGGGAGCAAGAAGTAAGCCTGGGTCTTGTCCGGAACCCTTCCAAGTGTGAAGTAATATCTTCCAACCCAGACATCGTAGCTAGAATAAGGACTGCCTTGCCTGGAGCCCATGTCATTAGGGCTGAGAACAGCACCCTCCTTGGAGCCCCCCTCGGGTCTAACGCCATTGAGGAGATCCTTGACAAGAAAATCGCAGACCTTAGGAGGATGGAAGACAGAATAGGCGACATCGATGCCCACGATGCTTTTTATCTCCTCACCAAATGCCTATCCCTTCCGAGGCTAACCTACTTTCTGAGGTGCGCCCCATCTTACGACAGCCGAAAGCTTAAAGAGTATGACCTCTTACTGAAGACCATGCTGGAAAAAGTTGTTAACCTCTCCCTCAACGAATGCCAGTGGAAACAAGCCACTCTTCCTGTTAGGCTCGGTGGCTTGGGTGTCCGTACTGCTGCCCAAATTGCTGTCCCAGCCTTCCTATCTTCCTCCTCAGCATCAGATGACCTTGTTAAGGAAATTCTACCTGACACCCTGAGTGATGTAGCGGGGATACAGGACCCCCACTACACGGAATGCGACACGAAATGGGGTGCCATGGCAGACCCAGCACTCAGACCAGCCATGCCGAAAGCCAAGAAACAATCCAGCTGGGACAGCCCCATTGTAGACAAAGAAGCCACAGCTTTGCTGGAGGCAGCAACAACCCCCAGTGATCGTGCACGCCTCACAGCTGTGCAGGCTCCCCATGCAGGGGACTTCCTTTTGGCAGTCCCTATGTCTGCGACAGGCACACGTCTTGATCCGCAGGAGCTCCGTATTGCAGTCGCTCTCAGTCTTGCTGCCCCTATCCACACTGTTCATAGGTGTATTTGCGGCGAGGCAGATGCTGACGAATATGGACTGCATGGCCTGCACTGTGGAAAATCTGGTGGTTGGCACACTAGACACGACGAAGTCAATGACATTAAAAGAAGCCTTGCCTCTGCTCAGTGTCCAGCGGAGAGAGAGCCCCGCAACCTACTGAACCGTGACTGTTAGCTTTGCCGGCCGACCAGACACTGCGACCGCGGAAGGGTGGCAGACAGTTGGCATGGGACTATACTTGTGTATCCACCCTGGCAACCACATACATCAACCTCTCTGCCGGCACAGCAGGAGCCGCGGCGACACGCAGAGAAAGAGACAAGTCAGCCAAGTACAGGGAATTAGATCATCGGTACAACTTCGTTCCAATAGGGTCTGAGTCCCTAGGCCCATGGGGCGAGAGTGCAAGAAGGTTTCTTAAGGATCTTGGTTCCAAGCTCATTGACACCACAAGAGACCCTAGAGCAGCAAGTTTTCTCTTTCAGCGCCTCAGTGTCGCGATCCAGAGGGGGAATGCTCGCTGCATCCTCGGTTCCTGCCCGGCGTCGGAGGAGTTAGAGGAAATCTACAGCCTCTAGGAAGCGAACTTTTTTTTGTGTCCTCTTAATGTTAATTTGTTTGTATAAAATCAGATATGTAACTGTATAACCTTGCATAATAGTGTATACTATAAAAAAAGGGGGTGGTAGGAGAAGCGAACACTCTTACGTATTCAGAGTTAAATGGCAAGTTTTCCCTGAATGCTCTGTGTTCCCTTCTCTGAGGCTGTGGGTCCCTATTAAGAGAAAACCTGCCCCCAAAATATTATATATATATATAATATATATATATATATATATATATATATATATATATATATATATATATATATATATATAACTGAAAACTCACACCCCAGAAGTGACTCGAACCCATACTCCCAGGAGCAACGCAACTGGTATGTACAAGACGCCTTAATCCACTTGACATCACGACCGGACAAAATGAGGTGATAGCCGAAGGTATTTGAACCACCCCACCGCCGGCACTCGGATAGTAATCTTGGGCATAGCATTTTACCAAATCACCTCATTCTTTGGGGCACACGTGAGGAACACAAATGCGAACAAGCCTGAATGGTCCCCAGGACAATATGCAACTGAAAACTCACACCCCAGAAGTGACTCGAACCCATACTCCCAGGAGCAACGCAACTGGTATTGTCAAGTGGATTAAGGCGTCTTGTACATACCAGTTGCGTTGCTCCTGGGAGTATGGGTTCGAGTCACTTCTGGGGTGTGAGTTTTCAGTTGCATATTGTCCTGGGGACCATTCAGGCTTGTTCGCATATATATATATATATATATATATATATATATATATATATATATATATATATATATATATATATATATATATATATATGTCGTACCTAGTAGCCAGAACGCACTTCTCAGCCTACTATGCAAGGCCCGATTTGCCTAATAAGCCAAGTTTTCCTGAATTAATATATTTTATCTAATTTTTTTCTTATGAAATGATAAAGCTACCCATTTCGTTATGTATGAGGTCAATTTTTTTTTATTGGAGTTAAAATTAACATAGATATATGACCAAACCTAACCAACCCTACCTAACCTAACCTAACCTATCTTAATAGGTTAGGTTAGGTTAGGTTAGGTTAGGTGGCCGAAAAAGTTAGGTTAGGTTAGGTTAGGTAGTCGAAAAACAATTAATTCATGAAAACTTGGCTTATTAGGCAAATCGGGCCTTGCATAGTAGGCTGAGAAGTGCGTTCTGGCTACTAGGTACGACATATATATATATATATATATATATATATATATATATATATATATATATATATATATATATATATATATATATATATATTATATATATATAATATTTTGGGGGCAGGTTTTCTCTTAATACGCACGTTATTAAACTCAACAGCATTGTGACTAATTATTGATTATTAATTTTCTTTCGGATATTTTCCATTCTACGTAAATATCTTTTACCATCTGAAGGGTGAAGGAACACTAGATCACTTAATCTTTCCATTTTTATTGTTCGACGGTTCGTCAGCACTGTGACATCTTCATGAGTACATCCTGTTGCTCTTAACACAGCTATACTGAGCTTACAAGGTTGTTGTTGTTTTAGATTTAGCTACTCAGAACGCAATGTCCATGTAGCACGGGCTATAGTTAGCCCGTAATTGAGTTCGGTTATTCGCGATAACCTTGTTACTGTGATATTGGGTCGCTTTGCGAGAAATCTAGACAAGTGTGGGTACACCCCACTCTAAGATTCACCTGAACCCAAATGTATTCACCTTACATCTTCCCTCTGGATCAATGGAGGACCATCGAATAGTTGTATGCTCGAAGTCAAATTCATCTGGATGTTGAATACTGGTGTCAGCTCCTGAATAAACATAGCGTCAAGTTTACGGATCATCGTACAGTCGTCGGGGCGTGTGATTATTGTCTTATCTTTCACTATGTCTTGGCAATTAAGGATGGTGTTGTGGTATTGAGAATGATGTTGATTAATACCTCCGTCTTGCCAATGACGTGTAAGACATCTACTCACTGTATTCGTGGTATGTCCAATGTAGCATATATTTCTGAGTGCACAGTTTCCAGAGCTGCATTTGTATTGATACACCTCAGTTTGTCAGGGAAGGCAGAGATGTTATTTCTCATACAGAGGGAAGATGTTCGAGGGTTATAATAAATGTCAATAAATGGAAAAAATAAATAAATGAAACCTTGGCTTTTCACTGCAAGGTTTGCAATTGTCAGTTATTTCTCATATCGCCTTCTCACCCTTTTTGTATGCCTGAGTGAATGTATTTTTATAATACACTACAATGTCTTCTCTTGGGGGCCGATTTTCCACCCTTGGGGGTTGATTATCCTCAGTCAGATGGTGACCTAGCTTCTTGTTTACGATTTCGTCGAATTCTGTATTGCTGTAATCGCTGTTCTCAACAATTTGGCGGATTCGTTCAAGTTCGTGGTGCAAGAGATGCCAAGAAGAACATGTACGTATTGCACGACCAACGTATACATTGATGACGCTTCTCTTACACCTGTCAGTGCATTCACGCTTACCATTCATACATTTTCCTGCATCATTTGGTTTACGGTACACATCTATGATGAACCTTCCCGAATTACCGTCAACGACATTCGAGGAATGAAATCCTGCCTCCTTCACTTTCTAAACGGTGAACTTCAAGCCTGAGAATTCTTGTAGGTTGCTACGATGTGTTATCTCCAATGTGTTATCATTGTCAAGACATACGAATATGTCGTCGACGTATCTGCAGTAGATACTAGGGTTACATATACTAGAACTGCATTAATACAAATGCTGCTCTGGAGACTGTGAACTCTGAAATATATGCTACATGGTATACTTGCATACTAGGCCGAGTAGTGCGTATGACTTAAGTACGAATATATATATATATATATATATATATATATATATATATATATATATATATATATATATATATATATATGTCGTACCTAGTAGCCAGAACGCACTTCTCAGCCTACTATACAAGGCCCAATTTGCCTAATAATCCAAGTTTTTATGAATTAATATATTTTCTCTAATTTTTTTCTTATGAAATGATAAAACTACCCATTTCATTATGTATGAGGTCAATTTATTTTTATTGGAGTTAAAATTAACGTACATATATGACCGAACCTAACCAACCCTACCTAACCTAACCTAACCTATCTTTATAGGTTAGGTTAGGTTAGGTAGCCGAAAAAGTTAGGTTAGGTTAGGTTAGGTAGGTTAGGTAGTCGTAAAATAATTAATTCATGAAAACTTGGCTTATTAGGCAAATCGGGCCTTGCATAGTAGGCTGAGAAGTGCGTTCTGGCTATTAGGTACGACATATATATATATATATATATATATATATATATATATATATATATATATATATATATATATATATAATATAATATATATATATATATGTATATAATTTTAAATTCACACTGTGTACCCGGCTTTGCCCGGGTTTCTACAATCCGTTTCTCAACGTTAAGAAACTGTAGTTCTAAAGTATCCTTATCCTAACCTACCAGAGGACCCAAAACAGAAAACGGGACAGTATGTTAATTTCGCGAGCCGCTACCATTTTCTAATACGACAACTTTTACCTTTTGGTAAAGTATGCGTCAAAATGTGACGTTCTATTAGGAGGACGGGTTCATGTCTTCCCACTACCTCATTCCCACTCTCACCGTCTTTTATTTCTGTTTTCGTTTCTTATATCCCCTTCCCGCTCTTTCCCCCCATCTCCAAGCATCCCCCTCTTCCCTTTCCTTTATGCTCCACTCGCTACTGTAGTTCTTTGTCTCGGAAAATGTAATCTATTCCTCCCCAATCTCACCTCCCCCCCCCCCACCGTCTCCTCACCTCTTCCCCCCCCCCCTCTCTCCTTCTCATACCGCATCACCCCTCTCATTTTCTCTATACCCACCTCTCTTTTCTATTTTTGTCTCAGAAAATGTAATACTGAACTCTTGTTCATAATTTCTAATGAAGAAATATAAGGCCAGCTACCATCCACAAATTATGTTGGTGGTGGGGGGGGAGGGGGGTGGTTTGTTTCTCAGTAGGACCCAACTCACTTTTAATGGGGTCGACCCTGACTAGTCTTCGTCCATCCGGTACCCCAGGACCACTCCGTCTGTAAAGTCGGGTGATGATATTCCCAAACATCTGGCCTCCATCTTTGGACACGGACGGACACACACACACACACACACACACACACACACACACACACACACACACACACACACACACACACACACACACACACACACACTCTTGTAAAAGAGAGAGACGATTAAGGAAGTGTATTGTTGGAAGTCAAAACCAGAAATGACAAACAAGAAGCGGATCTTAGGAAAGAACTGGTTACCAACAGTAAACTAGTGCAAAACACTGTAGATAGAAGTAAGTCCATAATAATTTTTGTTTTAGAAAAGGAAATTTCATCTAGGGTGGACCGAGCAGCAGAAGAGATGAAAATCATAGAAAAAATAGTAGAATTAGGAGAAGGCCTAAATTCAAAGGAGCATGTCAGTGATTTTAGGATAGGAAAATATGAGAAAGACAAGAACCGCCCATTAAGGGTGACGTTTAATGGAGTGAGGTATATGACAGAAGTGCTTCGGAATACCAGAAAATTGCAGTGTGACCAGGATGCAAACTTTGGTCAATAAGACAAGACCTCTCAAAGGAGGACAGAGATAAGCTGAAAATGAACCTCATTGAAGCGAAACGTCTAAATGGGGATAGAAATGAAGAAAGGAATTAATTTTTCTACAAAGTGTCAGGGACTGGAAAGCTTGTGAAAGGGTGCATAAAGACAAAACAACAAAATCATTAAAGGAAAGGGGTGTAAAGAACAAAGGGAAGGGGAACATGATCCTGAAAATAGTATATACTAACATAGATGGAGTGAGATCGAAAATATTGGAGTTGAAGGATATAAATCAGCTCAGTCCCAGATATTGTCGCATTAACAGAGACGAAACTTGAAGAAAATATTTTAAGAGGTCGTATTCCCAAGGGGCTACTCAGTTTGGAGACGTGACAGGAAAACTAGGAAGGGGGGAGGAGTGGCTGTGCTGGTGAAAGAACGCCTGAAGGTAAGAGTGTTAATAACTGAAAACCCTTGAGATACTGACATAATGGTATTGCAGGTCTGGAATCAAGATAAGCTGGTAATTTTAAATGCCTACAGCCCACCAGTAAGCAGCATATGGACAAAGGAAGAACTGGATGACAAACGAGAGGGCCTCATAATGGTCATGAGAGAGATTATGGTAAGAGCTGACAAAGATAAATCCTGATTGTTGGTACTGGGGGACTTCAACTTTAAGGCAATAGACTGCGAGGCCTACGAGGCAAGAACAGAGGACATTTGGACAGGCAGATTTGAAAACCTCATCTTGGAGACATTCATGTATCAACACGTCAAGCAGGCCACAAGAATGAGGGAAGGGGGATGTTCCGTCAGCACTGGATCTAATATTCAACAGGAAGGTATTCCTGTTGAATTCTTGGAGGTATTTGACATCCAGTACCTTCCTCCCTTGGGGAAGAGTTATCATGCCCTCTTGGACAAAAAATACCCTATGCAATAAATCTAGTAGAGAATGGGGACATTGAACCAGTTGTTAACTCGATTTCATGAGAGGACTCTATGGGCAACTTTGATATTTTTTTCTTGGGTATAATTGGACAGACTTGTTGCTAGGCAAGGCAGTAAATGAGATGTATGCCAAATTTTGCGGAATATACGATCAAGGCATACAAACATTCATACCAAAACAGAGATGCAGACATAGGAAACAGGGTTGGTTCAACAGAGATTGCGAGAGGGCCAGAGATCAAAAGACACAAGCATGGAATCATTATAGGAAGAGGCCAAACCCCCAATCTTACCAGCGATACAAAGATGCGAGAAACAACAACCCGTCAGTAATCCTTGAACACTTTTCTTCACACTTCCACTCCATTTCCATCTTCACCGATGGGTCTAAGTCTGCAGACGGTGTTGGTTACTCTGTTGTTTTTCCTGACCACACTTATGTGTTGCCTACCTCCTGAGACTAGCGTCTTTACAGGGAACTTTAATATTCTCTATGCTTTTCGTCTTTTGTTTTCTCGTTGTCATTCTTCCTTCGTGGTTGTCATTGACACTCTTAGTGCCCTCATGGCTCTCGGGTCCTTTAACCAGGTCCATCCAGTGGTCGTCGAGATTCAACATTGGATGTTTCTTATTTCCAGTAAATTTAAGTCAGTTGAGTTTTGCTGGGTTCCCAGCCATATTCGTGTCTCGTTAAATGAGCATGCGGACGCTGCCACTAGGGAAGCTGTCTGCTCTTGTTCCATCTCCCGTAAAGGTATTCCTTATTCCGACTTTTAACCAGTTATTCATTCCTCCATCTTTTCCCGTTGGCAGGATTGTCGGTCTTCCGTTACTGGTAACAAACTGCATACTCTTAAGAGTAGTGTGTCCTCATGGCCTTCCTCCTACCACCGTAACCGGCGATGGGAAACGGTTCTGGTGAGGTTGCGTATTGACCATACACGCTTAGCTCACGGTCACTTAATGGAGCGCCGCCCTGTTCCTTTCTGTCCAAATTGCATTGGCCCTCTTACGGTCATGCATATCCTTGTTGAATGTCCTGACTTCCAGGACGAGCATGTGTCTTGCTTTTCTATGCTTTCCGACCGTCCCTCGCGGTCGCTTATCCCTCGATAGAAATCTTGGTATATCGAATACTTTTGATATCGTTCGTCTTATGCGTTTCTGTTCTCGTATTGGCATCCTTGGTGATATTTAGCGCCCTCTGATTATTCCATACATTTGGTGGTGCTACATAGCCTTCCCGGTTTGCCTTCTTTTGATAATTACTTACACGTCAGTAAGGAGAGAGGCAGAGAGGAACTTTGAGAACGGTATAGCAGACAAATGTAAATCAGATCCAGGCCTTTTCTATATATTCATTAAAAGCAAGCTGCAGGTAAAGTATAATAATCAGAAGTTGAAAATGAGGGACAGATACACGGAAAATGAAATGTATAAAATATTAAACGAAAAGTTCCAAAGTGTGTTTGTACAAAATGATATCTTCAGGGAACCAGACACAATAAGAATTCCAGAGAACAACATTGAGCACATAGAGGTGGCTAGAGACGAAGTGAAATAAATGCTCTTGGAGCTAAGAAAGAACAAAGCAGTTGGCCCAGATCGAGTTTCACCATGGGTTCTGAGAGACTGTGCACCTGAGCTCAGCATACCACTTCAGCTGATTTTTCAGACATCCCTGTGTACAGGAGTCATATCAGATGCGTGGAAAAAGGCTAACATAGTTCCAATCTACAAAAGTGGCAGCAGGGATGACCCCCTCAATTATCGACCGGAATCATTGGCAAGTGTAATAGTCAAAATATTGGAAAAAATAATTAAAACTAAATGGGTGGAACACCTGGAGAGAAAATATATATCAGACAAGACAGTATGGCTTTTGATCTGGTAGATCCTGTGTATCGAATTTACTCAGTTTATATGATCGAGCCACATAGATTTTACAGGAAAGGGATGGTTGGGTTGACTGCATCTATCTGGACCTAAAAAAGGCTTTCAACAGAGTTCCACATAAAAGGTTGTTCTGGAAACTGGAACACACAGGAGGGGTGGATGGATGAAAAATTTTCTGACTGATAGAAAAATGAGGGCAGTGATCAGAGGCAATGTATCGGACTGGAGAAATGTCACAAGTGGAGTATCACAGGGTTCAGTTCTTGCACAGGTAATGTTCATTGTGTACATAAACAATCTACCAGAGGGAATACAAAATTATATGAACATGTTTGGTGATGATGCTAAGATAACCGGAAGGATAAGAAACTTAGATGATTGTCATGCCCTTCAAGAAGACCTGGACAAAATAAGTATATGGAGCACCACTAGGCAAATGGAATTTAATGTAAATAAATGCCATGTTATGGAATGTGGAATAGGAGAACGTAGACCCCACACAACCTATATATTATGTGAGAAATCTTTAAAGAACTCTGATAAAGAAAGAGATCTAGGGGAGGTTCTAGATAGAAAACTATCACCTGAGAACCACATAAAGTACGTTATGCGAGGAGCCTATGCCACGCTTTCTGACTTCAGAATTGCTTTTAAATACATGGATGGTGAAATACTAAAGAAATTTTTCACTTTTGTTAGGCCAAAGCTAGAATATGCAGTGGTTTTATGGTACCCATATCTTAAGAAGCACATCAACAAACTGGAAAAGGTGCCAAGACATGCTACTAAGTGGCTCCCAGAACTGAAGGGCAAGAGCTACGAGGAGAGGTTAGAGGCATTAAATATGCAAAAACTAGAAGATAGAAGAAACAGAAGCGATATGATCACTACGTACAAAATAGTAACAGGAATCGATAAAATTGATAGGGAAGAATTCCTGAGACCTGGAACTTCAAGAACAAGAGGTCATAGATTTAAACTAATAAAACAAAGCTGCCGGAGAAATATAAGAAAATTCTCTTTTGTAAACAGAGTGGTAGACGGTTAGAACAAGTTAGGGGAGAAGGTGGTGGAGGCCAAAACAGTCAGTAATTTCAAAGCATTATATGAGAGAGAGTGCTGGGAAGACGGGACACCACGAGCGTAGCTCTCATCCTGTAACTACACTTAGGTAATCACACACACACACACACACGCACGCACGCGCGCGCACACACGCACACACACATACACAAACTTATAATAGGCAGATTTTTTTTCTCTCCGACGCCCCTGTTCACCTAGCAGTAAATAGGTACCTGGGAGTTAGACAGCTGCTACGTTCTGCTTCCTGGGGATGTGTACGCGCGTGTGCTTGTGTTAGAGAGAAATATATGTAGTAGATATCATACAGAAGAAATAAATTAGTTAGAAAGGCGGGGGTCCGAGAGCTAATAGCTCAATTCTGCAGACACAAATAGTAAATACACACATTATCTTATAGTATAGATAATGTATGTATTCGTAATGAATTTATCTATACAGTATAGTAAGTAATCTTGGTGGTAAGTAATGCTTACTACTAACTAATGTAGTAAACATTAATGCTTTCTACTAATGTTAGCAAGTAATGCGTGTTAGTGGCTTTGAAAGAATGTAAGAACACCAATGTTATGTACTCTTACAAACCTAATATACTTTTTTATATAAATACAAAATAAATAAATACTAACATGTAATATGCTTGGAACACGTTACTATTGGACACTTTGATCATATCCGTGAAGCGATCAGAAATAAAAATTGCATTTTAATTTGATCGGTTTGGTTGCCTCTGCGAGCTGATACAGAAACCGTAGACCGCTTGCCCTGCACACTTTCCCTTACTCTTACTTATTTTGTCAATGTTCTGCTGGTTTAAATCTACGCTTCAACACACAAGTTATCCGGTTGTGTGTGTCTTTGTGCGTCTACTCTATTTTTACACTTAGATTTGTCTGCAAAAGAAGCTTTTGCTCTTCGATCCCGCCTTTCCAGCCGAAAGTTGCAAAGATTCTTTACCTATTTTTCTGTCATGTTTAGTATTGAAATTATGAATGGTGTTTACTACTACTACAATCTACTCGTTTAGTTCATTCCATTTTTTCACTGTTCCTATGTTAAAAAAAAATATTGTTACATATGGGGTGGCCCGTGAGTGCACAACCATCTTCTTGAGGTTATCTTGAGATGATTTCGGAGCTTTTTAGTGTCCCCGCGGCCCGCTCCTCGACCAGGCCTCCACCCCCAGGAAGCAGCCCGTGACAGCTGACTAACACCCAGGTACCTATTTTACTGCTAGGTAACAGGGGCATAGGGTGAAAGAAACTCTGCCCAATGTTTCTCGCCGGCGCCTGGGATCGAACCCAGGACCACAGGATCACAAGTCCAGCGTGCTGTCCACTCGGCCGACCGGTCTCCCGATGTTATACCGATGTTGACCGACTCTAATGTTTATACTCTTTCCAGTTTTCTCGCCTCAATTTTTGTGCTACGTCGTTCATTTTGATATCAAATTGTTCACTCTAAAAGGATATATGTATATGAGGTCAAATAGAAAAACAACATTGCCAGTACCATAAGATAAAGTACATCATGTGAAAAAAAACCTGCTTTTCGTCATTGTTTACAATCGTTATTCATTCCCGTTATTATTTGTTACACTATATCATTCGCTTTTTTGTTGCTTCCTTCATAAGTGTTTCTACCATAATATCATGTGTATAAAAATGAATTAACATATCTGTACTTAACACCCAATTATGATTGTAGAGAATGAGTTGAGTATTAGGTAGAACCCCTCCACCTGCTCCAGGAAAAGATTTACTGAAGTTGCTCAACAGATGTTTTATAGGTGGAGGGGATGGTGGGTAAGCATTACCCCTTAGCCACCCAATATGTCCTCTTGCGATGGTACAAGGTGTAGCATGGTGCAGCACACACTGCCACACCGCACCACTTGCACTTATATTTGCTGTCCTTCCTTTTACCAGACTTGTACCAGACTTTGTCCCCTTGTACGGGTGGAACACGAACAAGGGGACACAGGTGGAAACTTAGTACCCAGATGAGCCACAGAGACGTTAGAAAGAATTTTTTCAGTGTCAGAATAGTTAATAAATGGAATGCACTAGGAAGTGATATGGTGGAGGCTGACTCCATACACAGTTTCAAATGTAGATATGATAGAGCCCAGTAGGCTCAGGAATCTGTACACCAGTTGATTGACAGTTGAAGTGCGGGACCAAAGAGCCAAAGCTCAACCCCCGCAAGCTCAATTAGGTGAGTACTTGTAGCTGACACGACACCTCACAGGTTTTTCGATGCGAATTAGGGAATGGTTCAAGTTCCTGTTCTGACATTAGGGTTTATCAATAATACGAGGTCTTCTAACGGCAGCACCACTAGGCGTTGTCTGCACCTCGTCTTGTGAGTCAGATGATGAATCTTCATTTCGAGGTGAAGAAGGGAAGAGTGGCGGCCTCACACCTGATGGTCCGGGTGTTGCAACTTTGTCACCAGCAGAACTGTGTGCTCCTCATGTACATCACCAGCATGTATGATGTCATTTTTGAGAGGTCAATACTTGTACTCAAACTTTACTAGTGACCAAATGATTACTTCGTGGAACTGGAGGAATGCCAGTTTCTTGGTATCTGTTGCATAGTACTTTATAACACAAAAGCATTATGGTTAGCCATTTGCAGAAAGTAGAACGTTATTTTCTTTGTTCATTTGTGATATTTCCTTGTCAAATGCTAATATTTGACCATTTGGTCGAAGTGATCAACACCTTTTATGTTATTGTAGGTACAGATTGCCTTTGGTATGTTCACAGTGACCTGTTGCAATGAAGATGTTTCGTCACGTTTGCGTATTTTCTTTATTTTATTTCTACTTCTTGTGTATCTGCATAGCGGCAAGTTGTGATGAGTGAAACAACTAGTTTATCTTTCCACGGAATTATGAAAGTATTGTCCTTCCGTCGGAATAGTTTGATCTACTGTTAGTTTCCCCTTTGCTTCTAGCTGATTATCGTTTGGTGCACCACGCTGCAATCTGAGAGCACCACAGGTATATACACCTTGTTTAAGCAGCTTTTAACAAAGTTGGACAGAATTATAGTACTTATCATATATAAATGATAACCTATATTCTTCATTGGTTCAATCAAGCCCATAACCAAGGTTGTTCAAGGTACAATCAAGGTTGTTGTCTTCCCAATTCCTGCATACACTTATAATTATATATGTAACCAGTATTGGATTCAGCCAGCATGTACAGCTTTACTATATACTTAACAGGTTTATTTGTATTATAAGCCTTGACAGATAGACGATGACATTGACATTGTGCCTTCATCCAGACACAGATTTTTCTGAGGAATGTATAATGTTTTGCATTTTTGTGTTAGGTATTCCATTACTGTTCTAACTTGTATTAGTCTGTCTATTGTCTTTGGGAATGGCATTATTGTGATGAGTATGAAAATACATTGCAATCATTACATATCGTTTCGTAATCATTAAAGTATTGAAATAAGGTACATGCCACAATTTACCTGTTGGCCAGTACATACTCATCATTGGCATGTTCACAATTCCCTTCTACATTGTCAGTCCCAAAGTTCTGGGAAGATCTTTTACATTCACTTCATCCCTCTCATTCTTTGTGAGGTTAGAATCATTGGACATGCTTTGTGATGCATACAAGTTGTTTCATATGCCAAAATGTTCAATAAATCTCGCGTAATAAATAACTAAGAATCCCAGAGGAATGGTTGGTACGGGGGACAGTTAAGCCTGGTGTTCTAGGAAGACTATAATGATGTAGTGTTGTCAGTAGACCAAGCTTCACCAGAACTGGTGCGTGGGGGTCCGTGTTGAGGTTGTTTGTTTTAGATACAGCTACTCGGAACAAAAGTTGCAAGTAGCACGGGCTGTGGTGAGCCCGTAGTGGACTTACCTGGCACAGGAGCGGGGCTGTAACTCTGGGGTCAGTGGGGTACTAATGCTAAATGAAAGGGCCTGCACGTGGGGCTGTATAGATAGCCTTATCATCGCCACCACCACTCCCCTCACCTTTGTCTCCTCCTAAGGTGCTGTTTCAGTTTCAACACCTCACTACATCACTGTCACTTTCTGCACTGTTAAGATCACTGCCTGAAAATTCGTCAACTACAGCCGGAAATTTAGTTGGTGTAAGTTTCACTTTTCTATACTTTTGACGAACACCAGTTAGCTTTTCCCTCATACACCAGTTTCTTTCACTGCTTTCGTCATGGATTTGCTCTGTTCTTAATCACTATCCATCATGGAGTAAATTCAGTGTTTATAAAGGCAATAAAAAAAAAAATACCTGGGTTCAAAAAACCGGAACGGGGCACACGTTTTGACTCAGGGTAGGCCTGGACAGTCACCAGCATGCTCAGGAAAACAATGAGGGGGGCTACTAGAGGGCCTAGTAGCCCGGTGGATAGCGCGCAGGACTCTTAATTCTGTAACGTACGTTTATGTTACGTTGTTGGGTTGATTAGATACAGTGTTTAGTGAGTCATATTTATTTAGTAGTCCTGGATACAGCAGTGTCGCAGACGTTGAGACGAAGCCTGGAGCAGAGCAGAGAGCTGAGTGAGGCCGGAGTCGTGGAGCTCTATGTGGGAGAGCGTGGCGGCTCGATTGAGAATTGTGAGTGTCTGAACTCGGGGAGCGAGAGCGTGGCGGCTGGATGCGGTCGTAGTCTGCTTTCTGCTCTGTGTCGAAGCTGTAGCGTCTTGGGTCGATTAGGACTGTACACGCCGAGTGCTACATTGTTGACTGTGGAAATTTAACTGTCTTCTATTCATCAAATCGTTGCTTATATGGTGATTACACTTCAGCTTCCTCCAACAAGGTGAGAAGAGTATTACCTGTAATTGGGGAAAGGATTGTAGCTTCTGTAATTAGTTATGCTATTAAGATAATGAGATAATGGAGCGAGTATAAGATTAACTCGCTACAATTCTGTGGCGCGGGTTCGATTCCTGCACCAGGCAGAATCAAATGGGCGAAGTTTCTTTCACCCTGAATGCCCTTGTTACCTAGCAGTAAATAGGTACTGCTATTGACAGTACGTGAAAGCTGAGTTAGTCAGCTGTCACGGGCTGCTTCCTGGGGTGTGTGTGGTGTGGGGAAAAAAAGTTAGTAAACAGTTGATTGACAGTTGAGAGGCGGGCCGAAAGAGCAAAACTCGACTCCCGCAAACACAACTAGGTGAATACAACTAGGTGAATAATGAGCCTCTCGCATGGGTGGCCACACACGCAGCGGTGTCGTGATGCCACGTGGTCTGTACAGAGAACGGGAAGATGTTGGCGCGCATTTTAAAACGAGTCCCATAATAATCGGACAATAAATGGAATTTTTTACGAATATTTTAATTGTTGACGGCGTTAACGTCATGTCCCACAATATGTGTATTGTTTTAATGACTAATAAAACGTCATCACGAAGCCAAAGTAAATTGTTGATGTCTCTATCATGTCTCCTCTTTTCTCTTTATTTTAATGACGTCAGAACCAGCTCTTTCAGCTTTTCTTCACACCCCATCCATCATGATTCTGGGAAGAGCATCTTTGCAGACTTTTGGACCTTTTCAAATTTCCTTATGTGAGTTTTGATGTCGGGGCTCCATGATGAAGCGGCATTATTTAGGACCTGTCTCCCGTACTTGGTGCACACTGATCTGAATGCCACTTATTGAGGTGTGTGTGGGTGTGCACGCGCTCGCACGTGTACGCGCACACATGGGAGATAAATATACGGTATATATATTATACAGAAAAATACTTACAGGATTCGGTACATTAGACAAATGGTGGTTAGAAATGGGAGGTCTAAGCTAACAACTCACTCACTCACTCACCAGCGACATCAGAGTGGCGAGATGTCATCAGCGGAGTTCCACAAGGTTCTGTACTTGGACTCATCCTGTTTCTAATATATATAAACGATCTTCCAGAGTGAATAGACTCATTCCTCTCAATGTTTGCTGATGCAAAAATTACGAGAAGAATTAAGACGGATGAAGATAGACAGAGACTACAGGATGACTTGGACAAACTGGAGGAATGGTCTAGAAAATGGCTACTAAAGTTCAACTCAGGAAAGTGTAAAGTAATGAAATTATGCGAAGGGGGCAGAAGGCTGAACACAAGGTACCATCTGGGAGGTGAAATCCTGCAAGAGTCAAATAGAGAGAAAGATCTGGGGTTTGATATCACACCGAACCTGTCCCCTTCTGACATCCATAAAAAGTATATCAGCGGCATATGCTAGATTGCCTAACAAAAGAACTGCCTTTATAAACTTGTGTAAGGACCTTGTATGCCATTTACGTCAGACCAATCCTGGAGTAGTAGCTCCAGGTTGGAGTCCATACCTAGTTAAGCACAAGACAAAGTTAGAGAAGATTCAGAGGTATGCCACCAGACCGGAACCAAGAGGTATGAGCTATGAGGAAAGGCTAAGGGAGCTAAACCTCGCGTCCCTGGAAAACAGAAGAGTAAGGGGAGACATGATAACCACCGACAAAATTCTCAGGGGAATTGACAGGGTGGACAAAGACAAACTCTTCAGCACGGGTGGGACACGAACAAGGGGACACAGGTGGAAACTTAGTACCCAGATGAGCCACAGAGAAGTTAGAATTTTTTCAGTGTCAGAGTAGTTTGTAAATAGAATGTACTAGGCAGTGATGTGGTGGAGGCTGACTCCATACACAGTTTCAAATGTAGATTTGATAGAGCCTAGTAGGCTCAGGAATCTGTACACCAGTTGATTGACAGTTGAGAGGCGGGACCAAAGAGCCAAAGCTCAATCTCCGCAAGCACAATTAGGTGAGTGCAACTAGGCGAGTACAGTTTGGCCCCCCCCCCCACACACTCACCAACACTCCCTCACAGCTTGCCCCCCCCCCCACACACACTCACCAACACTCCCTCACAGCTTGCCCCCACTCTCACCAACACTCCCTCACAGCTTGGCCCCCCCCCACACACACTCACCAACACTCCCTCACAGCTTGCCCCCCCCACACACACTCACCAACACTCCCTCACAGCTTGCCCCCCCCCCACACACACTCACCAACACTCCCTCACAGCTTGCCCCCCCCACACACACTCACCAACACTCCCTTACAGCTTGCCCCCCCCCCACACACACTCACCAACACTCCCTTACAGCTTGCCCCCCCCCACACACACCAACACTTCTTCACAGCTTGCCCCCCCCCCACTGTCACCAACACTCCCTCACAGCTTGGCCCCCCCACACTCACCAACACTCCCTCACAGCTTGCCCCCCCCCCACACACACTCACCAACACTCCCTCACAGCTTGGCCCTCCCCACACACACTCACCAACACTCCCTTACAGCTTCCCCCCCCCCACACACACACTCACCAACACTCCCTCACAGCTTGCCCCCCCCCTCTCACCAACACTCCCTCACAGCTTGCCCCCCCCCACACACACACTCACCAACACTCCCTCACAGCTTGTCCCCCCCCACACATACTCACCAACACTTCCTCACAGCTTGCCCCCCTCACACACTCACCAACACTCCCTTACAGCTTGCCCCCCCTCCCCACACTCACCAACACTCCCTCACAGCTTGCACCGCCCCCCCCCACACTCACCAACACTCCCTCACAGCTTGGCCCCCCCACACTCACCAACACTCCCTCACAGCTGGTCCCCCCCCCCACACTCACCAATACTCCCCTCACAGCTTGCCCCCCCCCCACACACACACCAACACTCCCTCACAGCTTGACCCCCCTCCCCACACTCACCAACACTCCCTCACAGCTTGGCCCCCCCCACACACACTCACCAACACTCCCTCACAGCTTGGCCCCCCACACACACTCACCAACACTCCCCTCACAGCTTGGCCCCTCCCCCACACACACTCACCAACACTCCCTCACAGCTTGCCCCCCCCACACACACACTCACCAACACTCCCTCACAGCTTGCCCCCCCCCCCACACACCAACACTCCCCTCACAGCTTGCCCCCCCTCCCCACACACACTCACCAACACTCCCTCACAGCTTGCCCCCACCCCACACACACTCACCAACACTCCCTCACAGCTTGCCCCCCCCCACACACACTCACCAACACTCCCTCATAGCTTGGCCCCCCCACACACACCAACACTCCCCCTCACAACTTGCCCCCTCCCCACACACACACACTCACCAACACTCCCTCACAGCTTGGCCCCCCCCTCCCCACACACACTCACCAACACTCCCTCACAGCTTGCCTCCCCTCCCCACACACACTCACCAACACTACCTCACAGCATGCTCCCCCCTCCCCACACACACTCACCAACACTCCCTCACAGCTTGCCTCCCCCCCCACACACTCGCCAACACTCCCTCACAGCTTGGCCCCCCCCCACACACACCAACACTCCCTCACAGCTTGCCCCCCCTCCCCACACACACTCACCAACACTCCTCTCACAGCTTGCCCCCCCCCCCACACACTCACCAACATTCCCTCACAGCTTGGCCCCCCCCACACACACACTCACCAACACTCCCTCACAGCTTGGCCCCCCCCACACTCACCAACACTCCCTCACAGCTTGCCCCCCCACACACACTCACCAACACTCCCCTCACAGCTTGGCCCCCACACACACACTTACCAACACTCCCTTACAGCTTGCCCCCCCCACACACACACTCACCAACACTCCCTCACAGCTTGGGCCCCCCCACACACTCACCAACACTCCCTCACAGCTTGCCCCCCCCCACACACTCACCAACACTTCCTCACAGCTTGCCCCCCCCACACACACTCACCAACACTCCCTCACAGCTTGCCCCCCCCCACACACTCACCAACACTCCCTCATAGCTTGGCCCCCCCACACACACCAACACTCCCCCTCACAGCTTGGCCCCCCCCCACACACACCCTCACCAACACTCCCTCACAGCTTGCCCCCCCCTCTCCCCACACACACTCACCAACACTCCCTCACAGCTTGCCTCCCCCTTCCCACACACACTCACCAACACTCCCTCACAGCTTGGCCCCCCCCCCACACACCAACACTCCCTCACAGCTTGCCCCCCCTCCCGCACACACACTCACCAACACTCCCTCACAGCTTTCCCCCCCTCCCGACACACACTCACCAACACTCCCTCACAGCTTGCCTCCCCCCCACACACTCACCAACACTCCCTCACAGCTTGGCCCCCCCTCCCCACACACACTCACCAACACTCCTCTCACAGCTTGCCCCCCCACACACACCAACACTCCCTCACAGCTTGGCCCCCCCAACACACACCAACACTCCCTCACAGCTTGCCCCCCTCCCCACACACACTCACCAACACTCCTCTCACAGCTTGCCCCCCCCACACACTCACCAACACTCCCTCACAGCTTGGCCCCCCCACACACACCAACACTCCCTCACAGCTTGGCCCCCCCCACACACACCAACACTCCCTCACAGCTTGCCCCCCTCCCCACACACACTCACCAACACTCCTCTCACAGCTTGCCCCCCCCCCACACACTCACCAACACTCCCTCACAGCTTGGCCCCCCACACACACTCAGCCCCCCCCCCCACACTCACCAACACTCCCTCACAGCTTGCCCCCCCCCACACACACTAACACTCCCTCACAGCTTGCCCCCCTCCCCACACACACTCACTAACACTCCCTTACAGCTTGCCCCCCCCACACACACTCACCAACACTCCCTCACAGCTTGGCCCCCCCCCACACACACTAACACTCCCTTACAGCTTGCCCCCCCCCCCACACACTCACCAACACTCCCTCATAGCTTGGCCACCCCCCACACTCACCAACACTCCCTCACAGCTTGGCCCCCCCACACACACTCAGCCCCCCCCCCACACTCACCAACACTCCCTCACAGCTTGGCCCCCCGCCCCATACACACTCACCAACACTCCTTCACAGCTTGCCCCCCCCACCCACACACACTCACTAACACTCCCTTACAGCTTGCCCCCCCCACACACTCACCAACACTCCCTCATAGCTTGGCCACCCCCCACACTCACCAACACTCCCTCACAGCTTGCCGCCCCCCCCCCACACACACTCACCAACACTCCCTCACAGCTTGGCCCCCCCCACACACTCACCAACACTCCCTCACAGCTTGGCCCCCCCCACACACTCACCAACACTCCCCTCACAGCTTGCCCCCCCACACACACTCACCAACACTCCCCTCACAGCTTGCCCCCCCCACACACACCAACACTCTCTCACAGCTTGCCCCCCCATACACACTCACCAACACTCCCCTCACAGCTTGGCCCCCCCACACACACTCACCAACACTCCCTCACAGCTTGTCCCCCCCACACACACTCACCAACACTCCCCTCACAGCTTGGCCCCCCCCCCACACACACACTCACCAACACTCCCTCACAGCTTGGCCCCCCCCCACACACACACTCACCAATACTCCCTCACAGCTTGCCCTCCCCACACACACTCACCAACACTCCCTCACAGCTTGCCCCCCCCCTCCCCACACACACACACAAACACTCCCTCACAGCTTGCCCCTCCCCTCCCCACACACACACTCACCAACACTACCTCACAGCTTGGCCCCCCCCCACACACACCAACACTCCCTCACAACTTGCCCCCCCTCCCCACACACACTCACCAACACTCCCTCACAGCTTGCCCCCCCCTCCCCACACACACTCACCAACACTCCCTCACAGCTTGCCCCTCCCCTCCCCACACACACTCACCAACACTCCCTCACAGCTTGCCCCCCCCACACACTCACCAACACTCCCTCACAGCTTGCCCCTCCCCACACACACTCACCAACACTCCCTCACAGCTTGCCCCCCCCCTCCCCACACACACTCACCAACACTCCCTCACAGCTTGCCCCCCCTCCCCACACACACTCACCAACACTCCCTCACAGCTTGCCCCCCCCTCCCCACACACACTCACCAACACTCCCTCACAGCTTGCCCCCCCTCCCCACACACACTCACCAACACTTCCTCACAGCTTGCCCCTCCCCACACACACACACCAACACTCCTTCACAACTTGCCCCCCTTCCCCACACACACTCACCAACACTCCCTCACAGCTTGCCCCCCCCCTCCCCACACACACTCACCAACACTCCCTCACAGCTTGCCCACCCCACACACTCACCAACACTCCCTCACAGCTTGCCCCTCCCCACACACACTCGCCAACACTCCCCTCACAGATTGGCCCTCCCCACACTCACCAACACTCCCTCACAGCTTGCCCCCCCCCCACACACTCACCAACACTTCCTCACAGCTTGCCCCTCCCCCACACACTCACACTCACCAACACTCCCTCACAGCTTGCCCCCCCCACATACTCACCAACACTCCCTCACAGCTTGCCCCTCCCCCACACACACACTCGCCAACACTCCCTCACAGCTTGCCCCCCCCCACACACTCATCAACACTCCCTCACAGCTTGCCCCTCCCCCACACACACACTCGCCAACACTCTCTCACAGCTTGGCCCCCCCCACACACACACACACACTGAGCTGTGTAAGCCAGATACTCGTTTAACTCTTCCACACAACTCAGCTTACCCCTCTTAACTAAGACTGGTCTTTTTAGAACTCGCTCTGATTTCCTTACTTAATAAAACCTGAAGCTAAAAAGTTGTTACCTTACGTCAGCTGGTCTAGCAATTACGGCCACTGTACCCAGAATTTACTTTATTTGCTGAGCATATTAGTTTTTCATTAATAATATATTGTTCTTAATGGCATGGTACTCTCAAACTACTTTATAAAGCTGGAGCATCTGGGCGCGACGACGTTCATATGGTTAGGTTGACTTTATTTATGTGTATCTACGTGTTGAGGGAACAAATGCGAGTTAGCTATCCTGGGAATAAATGATCGCTGATCACATTGTTCAGTGAGTGAGTGATGTTGCGAATGGAACAACCAGCATAAGGCTGTTAGGGCTGACCGCCTTATGTTGTGATTGCCAACTTCTGGTTCTCAACGAAGTTGGGCCAAAGGGTGAACCTTGATAACATTAACAACAGTAATCCCGCTGACATATATCCCATGTTGAAGGCTCCAATGGTCCGACTAGTCCATCTAGAACATTTAAAGACTAAAGGCGAGTCTTCTCGCACAGCAGCGAGAAGACTCGCAACTGTGGACAATGTTTACATTTATGCGAATTCAGGACTTTTTTCAAGAATTCCAATAAGTGATGAGGGTGGAAGGAAGCGGCTATCCAAGAGAATGATGCATACTCAAGATGGCTCGGACGTCCTGGTCTAATTAAGCGGCCATCACAAGATAGCAGAACGACCCTTCCTGAGCTATGTTATCTACTACACAGTAATCGATGATGGTCAAAATTTTTTAATTTAAAGCAGTGACACTGGTCTATATTTGAAGACAACTGAAGACACCAACATCTTTCTTTTGTGATCTGGAAGTACCTCTGTATCAGGTGGTCCTAAGGCGGCCCCAGTAACAAGCGGCCCCCAGGCTTGTCCCAGTAACAAGCGGGGCCCCAGGCTTGTCCCAGTGACAAGCGGGGCCCCAGGCTTGTCCCAGTAACAAGCGGCCCCCCAGGCTTGTCCCAGTAACAAGCGGGGCCCCCAGGCTTGTCCCGGTGACAAGCGGGGCCCCAGGCTTGTCCCAGTAACAAGCGGCCCCCAGGCTTGTCCCAGTAACAAGCGGGGCCCCCAGGCTTGTCCCAGTAACAAGCGGCCCCCAGGCTTGTCCCAGTAACAAGCGGCCCCCAGGCTTGTCCCGGTGACAAGCGGGCCCCCAGGCTTGTCCCAGTAACAAGCGGGGCCCCCAGGCTTGTCCCAGTAACAAGCGGGGCCCCCAGGCTTGTCCCAGTAACAAGCGGGGCCCCCAGGCTTGTCCCAGTAACAAGCGGGGCCCCCAGGCTTGTCCCAGTAACAAGCGGGGCCCCAGGCTTGTCCCAGTAACAAGCGGGGCCCCAGGCTTGTCCCAGTGACAAGCGGGGCCCCAGGCTTGTCCCTGTACGGGCTGTGTACGGGACAAGCCCCCGGGCTGTGGTGGGTACGTGGCCCTGCGGGCCGCTCCAAGCAACAGCCTGGTGGACCAAACTCTCACAAGTCGAGCCTGGCCTCGGGCCGGGCTTGGGGAGTAGAAGAACTCCCAGAACCCCATCAACCAGGTATCAACCAGGTATCAGTGACAAGCGGGCCCCCAGGCTTGTCCCAGTAACAAGCGGGGCCCCCAGGCTTGTCCCAGTGACAAGCGGGCCCCCAGGCTTGTCCCAGTAACAAGCGGAGCCCAGGCTTGTCCCAGTAACAAGCGGGGCCCCCAGGCTTGTCCCAGTAACAAGCGGGGCCCCCAGGCTCGTCCCAGTAACAAGCGGGGCCCCCAGGCTCGTCCCAGTAACAAGCGGGGCCCCCAGGCTCGTCCCAGTAACAAGCGGGGCCCCCAGGCTTGTCCCAGTAACAAGCGGGGCCCCCAGGCTTGTCCCAGTAACAAGCGGGGCCCCAGGCTTGTCCCAGTAACAAGCGGGGCCCCAGGCTTGTCCCAGTGACAAGCGGGGCCCCAGGCTTGTCCCAGTGACAAGCGGGCCCCCAGGCTTGTCCCAGTAACAAGCGGGGCCCCCAGGCTTGTCCCAGTGACAAGCGGGCCCCCAGGCTTGTCCCAGTAACAAGCGGAGCCCAGGCTCGTCCCAGTAACAAGCGGGGCCCCCAGGCTCGTCCCAGTAACAAGCGGGGCCCCCAGGCTCGTCCCAGTAACAAGCGGGGCCCCCAGGCTCGTGCCAGTAACAAGCGGGGCCCCCAGGCTCGTGCCAGTAACAAGCGGGGCCCCCAGGCTCGTCCCAGTAACAAGCGGGGGCCCCCAGGCTCGTCCCAGTGACAAGCGGGGGCCCCCAGGCTCGTCCCAGTGACAGGCGGGGCCCCAGGCTTGTCCCAGTAACAAGCGGGGCCCCCAGGCTTGTCCCAGTAACAAGCGGGGCCCCCAGGCTCGTCCCAGTGACAGGCGGGGCCCCAGGCTTGTCCCAGTAACAAGCGGGGCCCCCAGGCTTGTCCCAGTAACAAGCGGGGCCCCCAGGCTTGTCCCAGTAACAAGCGGGGCCCCCAGGCTTGTCCCAGTAACAAGCGGGGCCCCAGGCTTGTCCCAGTAACAAGCGGGGCCCCCAGGCTTGTCCCAGTAACAAGCGGGGCCCCCAGGCTTGTCCCAGTAACAAGCGGGGCCCCCAGGCTTGTCCCAGTAACAAGCGGGGCCCCCAGGCTTGTCCCAGTAACAAGCGGGGCCCCCAGGCTTGTCCCAGTGACAAGCGGGGGCCCCTCCAGGCTTGTCCCAGTGACAAGCGGGGGGGCCCCCCCAGGCTTGTCCCATTGACAAGCGGGGGGGGGGCCCTCCCCAGGCTTGTCCCAGTGACAAGCGGGGGGCCCCCCAGGCTTGTCCCAGTGACAAGCGGGGGGCCCCCCAGGCTTGTCCCAGTGACAAGCGGGGGGCCCCCCCAGGCTTGTCCCAGTGACAACCGGGGGGGCCCCCCAGGCTTGTCCCAGTGACAAGCGGGCCCCTGGACATCAGAGTCACACCCATACTTTACGTTTTCATATTAATTTTCAGGTACCGTTGTACAATTAGTGGGACAGTTCCGGTCTGCTGTGTTATTCACCGTTGGCTTTATTGCCCTCAGTACTGACCCACAGTCCAGGGACCTTCCGCATTATTTTTTGAAATTTCTCTCCGCTGTCAGGATGAAATAACATTTGTACGTAAGTGAAACAATTTTTTTTATACGTTCGTTAACTTTTTTTTGTTTACATGCGTGAAATTAATTTTCTTTGCGTCGTGAACACTCGATCAGTAACGTGTGCATCCAAGATTGTCATTCGTACAGTGATTTAATTTAGCTTCCTATGAATGTTCAAATTAAATCTGAATTATTATTAAAGTAACGTTCATTCTACTTTTGTTGCCCCCGTGTAACAGAGTCGTGTAAACTGTTTCGTGTTCCACATCTGTTTCCAACTCCTGTAACAAGAGCCACTTGTAATAATGGTGCAAGGTAAACTATTGAACAAGAGCCACTTGTATTAATGGTACAAGGTAAACTATTGAACAAGAGCCACTTGTAATAATGGTACAAGGTAAACCTCACGAATAAGAGCCACTTGTAATAATGGTACAAGGTAAACTATTGAACAAGAGCCACTTGTAATAATGGAACATGGTAAACTGCCATGATCAAGAGCCACTTGTTTAATAGTTTACCTTGTACTATAATTACAAGTGGCCCTCGCGTGTTGTGTAGGACTGCAGGTTGCAATCCTTTTGACCATGTTGCGTGGCCTGGTTGTCAGGACGTGTGCTTGGGAACACCCACCGCACAGCTTCGAATCCTCATCACGGCTCCTACGGATTTTCTCAATGATAAATCACGTTAGTGTGATTACTCTGTGTAGTAATAATAATAATAATAATAATAATAATAATAATAATAATAATAATAATAATAATAATAATAATGTTATTATTATTATTATTATTATTAACAATAAAAAATCCACAAAAGCCCTGATGAGGGTTCGAACCTATGTGTTGAGAGACGCACTGAGAGACGTTGAGACAGACGCGCTCTACTTAACTGTACCACCACACGGTCAAATAATTTTACCATGGGTTTCTTCTTTGATATCACGTTACGTTAATGTAATTTTTCTGTGGATAATAATAATAATAATAATAATAATAATAATAATAATAAAAAGCAACTGCAGCGAAGTGGTCTGCGTAGTGGATTCACAACCGAAAAGTCCCGGGTGCGATTCCTGCGGCAGGACAGAACTAGACGTTAAGGCACGTCTAGCCTAAATGCCTGTGTTCCTAATGCCTCTGTTCCCCAAGCACTAAATACGTTCCTGGGAGTTAGGCAACTGTTGTGAATGGCATCCCGGGAAAGGTCAGTGGCTGGCTCAGTACCACCTCAGTAAGCTGTGAAGGAGGAAATGTATATGTTTATCTCAGAATGTTCGGTAATATGTTTATTGTTTGTGATGTGTGTCTATGTATGTATTAACACGATGTACTGACCGGGGTGAGAATAGCTTGAGCTACCTCATCCCTTTGTGTGTATTTTACCTCAATAAACTTATTTCAATTTCAACCTCGGTAAGCTTAACATTTATCCTGTCCTCCACTAAGGAATACCAAACTTCCACTCGGTAAATAGTCCAACCTACTAACCTAATCAGACAGGAACGCACCCATGCAACCCACCTAACCTATCAAGTCCGATGCATTGAAAACGTAGACATTTGTGAGCTGTTACTTTTCTTAGTAGGTTATATTTGTAACGTTGGTTACCATAACGTATAAAATGTGACTGACTTGTTAAGGCTAAGCGTCAGTAACGGCCCAACAACAAGGCCAGTTACGAAAACAATGTCTAACAAAAACTGTTACATATAAAGCTGAAACAATAACAATGGTGTCAATTGAAAACATAACAAGTGTAATATTAACAACGATGACGGAGTCGGGTACGGAGCACAAGCCTGGTATTGAGCTGACGGAGCATCGCGGTACGACCTCGTACAACATCCAGCAACAACGAGCACAACATCCAGGTACACCCCGGTGCTGCATCCGGTACGATCCACTACAATATCGTGGTACAGCATCCAATACGATCAGCTTCAACATCTCGGGACATTATCCTGTACAACCCCATACACTCTGGGGGCCACATCTTGCCACAGCATCCCGGTAAGGTTTAGGGCCAGATCCCGGTACAGCATCCCAGTACTGCGTGGTGCAATATCTGGCTGGGTGCAGGTACGTCAATAAGAGGTGGTTGACCCCGTACTGGCAGGGTATGATAGTGACGTGGCTCAGGGAACACGGGCAGTGACAACCACAGGCTAGATGACGACGATATTAATTATGGCCGGTGAGAGGGCCGGTGTGAGGGCTGAGGGCCGGTGTGAGGGCTGAGGGCCGGTGAGAGAGATGGTGTGAGGGCTGAGGGCCGGTGAGAGGGATGATGTGAGGGTTGAGGGCCGGTGAGAGGGATGATGTGAGGGCTGAGGGCCGGTGAGAGGGATGGTGTGAGGGCTGAGGGCCGGTGAGAGGGATGATGTGAGGGCTGAGGGCCGGTGAGAGGGATGGTGTGAGGGCTGAGGGCCGGTGAGAGGGATGGTGTGAGGGCTGAGGGCCGGTAAGAGGGATGGTGTGAGGGCTGAGGGCCGGTGAGAGGGATGGTGTGAGGGCTGAGGGCCGGTGAGAGGGATGGTGTGAGGGCTGAGGGCCGGTGTGAGGGCTGAGGGCCGGTGAGAGAGATGGTGTGAGGGCTGAGGGCCGGTGAGAGGGATGATGTGAGGGCTGAGGGCCGGTGAGAGGGATGATGTGAGGGCTGAGGGCCGGTAAGAGGGATGGTGTGAGGGCTGAGGGCCGGTGAGAGGGATGGTGTGAGGGCTGAGGGCCGGTGAGAGGGATGGTGTGAGGGCTGAGGGCCGGTGAGAGGGATGGTGTGAGGGCTGAGGGCCGGTGAGAGGGATGGTGTGAGGGCTGAGGGCCGGTGAGAGGGATGGTGTGAGGGCTGAGGGCCGGTGAGAGGGATGGTGTGAGGGCTGAGGGCCGGTGAGAGGGATGGTGTGAGGGCTGAGGGCCGGTGAGAGGGATGGTGTGAGGGCTGAGGGCCGGTGAGAGGGATGGTGTGAGGGCTGAGGGCCGGTGAGAGGGATGGTGTGAGGGCTGAGGGCCGGTGAGAGGGATGGTGTGAGGGCTGAGGGCCGGTGAGAGGGATGGTGTGAGGGCTGATGGCCGGTGAGAGAGATGGTGTGAGGGCTGAGGGCCGGTGAGAGGGATGATGTGAGGGCTGAGGGCCGGTGAGAGGGATGATGTGAGGGCTGAGGGCCGGTGAGAGGGATGGTGTGAGGGCTGAGGGCCGGTGAGAGGGATGGTGTGAGGGCTGAGGGCCGGTGAGAGGGATGATGTGAGGGCTGAGGGCCGGTGAGAGGGATGATGTGAGGGCTGAGGGCCGGTGAGAGGGATGGTGTGAGGGCTGAGGGCCGGTGAGAGAGATGGTGTGAGGGCTGAGGGCCGGTGAGAGGGATGATGTGAGGGCTGAGGGCCGGTAAGAGGGATGGTGTGAGGGCTGAGGGCCGGTGAGAGGGATGGTGTGAGGGCTGAGGGCCGGTGAGAGGGATGGTGTGAGGGCTGAGGGCCGGTGAGAGGGATGGTGTGAGGGCTGAGGGCCGATGAGAGGGATGGTGTGAGGGCTGAGGGCCGGTGAGAGAGATGGTGTGAGGGCTGAGGGCCGGTGAGAGGGATGATGTGAGGGCTGAGGGCCGGTGAGAGGGATGATGTGAGGGCTGAGGGCCGGTAGGAGGGATGGTGTGAGGGATGGTGTGAGGGCTGAGGGCCGGTGAGAGGGATGGTGTGAGGGCTGAGGGCCGGTGAGAGGGATGGTGTGAGGGCTGAGGGCCGGTGAGAGGGATGGTGTGAGGGCTGAGGGCCGGTGAGAGGGATGGTGTGAGGGCTGAGGGCCGGTGAGAGGGATGGTGTGAGGGCTGAGGGCCGGTGAGAGGGATGGTGTGAGGGCTGAGGGCCGGTGAGAGGGATGATGTGAGGGCTGAGGGCCGGTGAGAGGGATGGTGTGAGGGCTGATGGCCGGTGAGAGGGATGTGAGGGCTGAGGGCCGGTGAGAGGGATGGTGTGAGGGCTGAGGGCCGGTGAGAGGGATGGTGTGAGGGCTGAGGGCCAGTGAGAGGGCTGAGGGCCGGTGAGAAGGATGGTGTGAGGGCTGAGGGCCGGTGAGAGGGATGGTGTGAGGGCTGAGGGCCGGTGAGAGAGATGATGTGAGAGCTGAGGGCCGGTGAGAGGGATGGTGTGAGGGCTGAGGGCCGGTGTGAGGGCTGAGGGCCGGTGAAAGAGATGGTGTGAGGGCTGAGGGCCGGTGAGAGGGATGATGTGACGGCTGAGGGCCGGTGTGACGGCTGAGGGCCGGTGTGAGGGCTGAGGGCCGGTGTGAGGGCTGAGGGCCGGTGAGAGAGATGGTGTGAGGGCTGAGGGCCAGTGAGAGGGATGATGTGAGGGCTGAGGGCCGGTGAGAGGGATGGTGTGAGGGCTGAGGGCCGGTGAGAGGGATGGTGTGAGGGCTGAGGGCCGGTGAGAGGGATGATGTGAGGGCTGAGGGCCGGTGAGAGGGATGGTGTGAGGGCTGAGGGCCGGTGAGAGGGATGATGTGAGGGCTGAGGGCCGGTGAGAGGGATGGTGTGAGGGCTGAGGGCCGGTGAGAGGGATGGTGTGTGGGCCGGTGAGAGGGATGATATGAGGGCTGAGGGCCGGTGAGAGGGATGGTGTGAGGGCCGGTGAGAGGGATGGTGTGAGGGCTGAGGGCCGGTGAGAGGGATGGTGTGAGGGCTGACGGCCGGTGAGAGGGATGGTGTGAGGGCTGAGGGCCGGTGAGAGGGATGGTGTGAGGGCTGAGGGCCGGTGAGAGGGATGGTGTGAGGGCTGAGGGCCGGTGAGAGGGATGATGTGAGGGCTGAGGGCCGGTGAGAGGGTGTGAGGGCCGGTGAGAGGGATGATGTGAGGGCTGAGGGCCAGTGAGAGGGATGGTGTGAGGGCCGGTGAGAGGGATGGTGTGAGGGCCGGTGAGAGGGGTGGTGTGAGGGCTGAGGGCCGGTGAGAGGGGTGGTGTGAGGGCTGAGGGCCGGTGAGAGGGGTGGTGTGAGGGCTGAGGGCCGGTGAGAGGGATGGTGTGAGGGCTGAGGGCCGGTGAGAGGGATGGTGTGAGGGCTGAGGGCCGATGAGAGGGATGGTGTGAGGGCTGAGGGCCGGTGAGAGAGATGGTGTGAGGGCTGAGGGCCGGTGAGAGGGGGGGTATGAGGGCTGAGGGCCGGTGAGAGGGATGATGTGAGGGCTGAGGGCCGGTGAGAGGGATGGTGTGAGGGCCGGTGAGAGGGGTGGTGTGAGGGCTGAGGGCCGGTGAGAGGGGTGGTGTGAGGGCTGAGGGCCGGTGAGAGGGATGGTGTGAGGGCCGGTGAGAGGGATGGTGTGAGGGCCGGTGAGAGGGGTGGTGTGAGGGCTGAGGGCCGGTGAGAGGGGTGGTGTGAGGGCTGAAGGCCGGTGAGAGGGGTGGTGTGAGGGCTGAGGGCTGGAGAAAGGGGGGGTATGAGGGCTGAGGGCCGGTGAGAGGGATGATGTGAGGGCTGAGGGCCGGTGAGAGGGATGGTGTGAGGGCTGAGGGCCGGTGAGAGGGATGGTGTGAGGGCTGAGGGCCGGTGAGAGGGGTGGTGTGAGTGCTGAGGGCCGGTGAGAGGGGTGGTGTGAGGGCTGAGGGCCAGTGAGAGGGATGGTGTGAGGGCTGAGGGCCGGTGAGAGGGATGGTGTGAGGGCTGAGGGCCGGTGAGAGGGATGGTGTGAGGGCTGAGGGCCGGTGAGAGGGATGGTGTGAGGGCTGAGGGCCGGTGAGAGGGATGGTGTGAGGGCTGAGGGTCGGTGAGAGGGATGGTGTGAGGGCTGAGGACCGGTGAGAGGGATGGTGTGAGGGCTGAGGGCCGGTGAGAGGGATGGTGTGAGGGCTGAGGGCCGGTGAGAGGGATGGTGTGAGTGCTGAGGGCCGGTGAGAGGGATGGTGTGAGTGCTGAGGGCCGGTGGGAGGGGTGGTGTGAGGGCTGAGGGCCGGTGAGAGGGATGGTGTGAGGGCTGAGGGCCGGTGAGAGGGATGGTGTGAGGGCTGAGGGCCGGTGAGAGGGATGGTGTGAGGGCTGAGGGCCGGTGAGAGGGATGGTGTGAGGGCTGAGGGCCGGTGAGAGGGATGGTGTGAGGGCTGAGGGCCGGTGAGAGGGATGGTGTGAGGGCTGAGGGCCGGTGAGAGGGATGGTGTGAGGGCTGAGGGCCGGTGAGAGGGCTGAGGGCCGGTGAGAGGGATGGTGTGAGGGCTGAGGGCCGGTGAGAGGGCTGAGGGCCGGTGAGAGAGCTGGGGGCCGGTGAGAGGGATGGTGTGAGGGCTGAGGGCCGGTGAGAGGGGTGGTGTGAGGGTTGAGGGCCGGTGAGAGGGATGGTGTGAGGGCTGAGGGCCGGTGAGAGGGATGGTGTGAGTGCTGAGGGCCGGTGGGAGGGGTGGTGTGAGGGCTGAGGGCCGGTGAGAGGGATGGTGTGAGGGCTGAGGGCCGGTGAGAGGGATGGTGTGAGGGCTGAGGGCTGGTGAGAGGGATGGTGTGAGGGCTGAGGGCCGGTGAGAGGGATGGTGTGAGGGCTGAGGGCCGGTGAGAGGGATGGTGTGAGGGCTGAGGGCCGGTGAGAGGGATGGTGTGAGTGCTGAGGGCCGGTGGGAGGGGTGGTGTGAGGGCTGAGGGCCGGTGAGAGGGATGGTGTGAGGGCTGAGGGCCGGTGAGAGGGATGGTGTGAGGGCTGAGGGCCGGTGAGAGGGATGGTGTGAGGGCTGAGGGCCGGTGAGAGGGATGGTGTGAGGGCTGAGGGCCGGTGAGAGGGATGGTGTGAGGGCTGAGGGCCGGTGCGAGGGCTGAGGGCCGGTGAGAGGGCTGAGGGCCGGTGAGAGGGATGGTGTGAGGGCTGAGGGCCGGTGAGAGGGGTGGTGTGAGGGCTGAGGGCCGGTGAGAGGGATGGTGTGAGGGCTGAGGGCCGGTGAGAGGGATGGTGTGAGTGCTGAGGGCCGGTGGGAGGGGTGGTGTGAGGGCTGAGGGCCGGTGAGAGGGATGGTGTGAGGGCTGAGGGCCGGTGAGAGGGATGGTGTGAGGGCTGAGGGCCGGTGAGAGGGATGGTGTGAGCGCTGAGGGCCGGTGAGAGGGATGGGCTGAGGGCCGGTGAGAGGGATGGTGTGAGGGCTGAGGGCCGGTGAGAGGGATGGTGTGAGGGCTGAAGGCCGGTGAGAGGGATGGTGTGAGGGCTGAGGGCCGGTGAGAGGGATGGTGTGAGGGCTGAGGGCCGGTGAGAGGGCTGAGGGCCGGTGAGAGGGCTGAGGGCCGGTGAGAGGGCTGAGGGCCGGTGAGAGGGCTGAGGGCCGGTGAGAGGGATGGTGTGAGGGCTTAGGGCCGGTGAGAGGGGTGGTGTGAGGGCTGAGGGCCGGTGAGAGGGATGGTGTGAGGGCTGAGGGCCGGTGAGTGGGCTGAGGGCCGGTGAGAGGGATGGTGTGAGGGCTGAGGGCCGGTGAGAGGGATGGTGTGAGGGCTGAGGGCCGGTGAGTGGGCTGAGGGCCGGTGAGTGGGCTGAGGGCCAGTGAGAGGGATGGTGTGAGGGCTGAGGGCCGGTGAGAGGGATGGTGTGAGGGCTGAGGGCCGGTGAGTGGGCTGAGGGCCGGTGAGAGGGATGGTGTGAGGGCTGAGGGCCGGTGAGTGGGCTGAGGGCCGGTGAGAGGGATGGTGTGAGGGCTGAGGGCCGGTGAGTGGGCTGAGGGCCGGTGAGAGGGATGGTGTGAGGGCTGAGGGCCGGTGAGTGGGCTGAGGGCCGGTGAGAGGGATGGTGTGAGGGCTGAGGGCCGGTGAGAGGGATGGTGTGAGGGCTGAGGGCCGGTGAGGGGGATGGTGTGAGGGCTGAGGGCCGGTAAGAGGGATGGTGTGAGGGCTGAGGGCCGGTGAGAGGGATGGTGTGAGGGCTGAGGGCCGGTGAGAGGGATGGTGTGAGGGCTGAGGGCCGGTGAGAGGGATGGTGTGAGGGCTGAGGGCCGGTGAGAGGGATGGTGTGAGGGCTGAGGGCCGGTGAGAGGGATGGTGTGAGGGCTGAGGGCCGGTGAGAGGGATGGTGTGAGGGCTGAGGGCCGGTGAGAGGGATGGTGTGAGGGCTGAGGGCCGGTGAGAGGGGTGGTGTGAGGGCTGAGGGCCGGTGAGAGGGGTGGTGTGAGGGCTGAGGGCCAGTGAGAGGCAGCTCCTATTTATCCTAAGCATAAGGGTTGTGAGGTGCTGGATGAACGTCACAACGGGTTGTGAGGTAAGGTAGGAGCGTGACAAGGGTTGTAGAGTGAGGTACTAGGAGCATGCAGGGGTTGTGAAGTGAGGCAAGAGTATAAAAAAGGTTGTGAGGAGGTAGGGTCATATGACAAGGGTTGAGAGGTGAGGGTGGAGCATCAGGGTTGAGAGGTGAGGGTGGAGCATCAGGGTTGTGAGGTGAGGTAGGAGCATCAGGGTTGTGAGGTGAGGGTGGAGCATCAGGGTTGTGAGGTGAGGGTGGAGCATCAGGGTTGTGAGGTGAGGGTGGAGCATCAGGGTTGTGAGGTGAGGTAGGAGCATCAGGGTTGTGAGGTGAGGTAGGAGCATCAGGGTTGTGAGGTGAGGTAGGAGCATCAGGGTTGTGAGGTGAGGGTGGAGCATCAGGGTTGTGAGGTGAGGTAAGAGCATCAGGGTTGTGAGGTGAGGGTGGAGCATCAGGGTTGTGAGGTGAGGGTGGAGCATCAGGGTTGTGAGGTGAGGTAGGAGCATCAGGGTTGTGAGGTGAGGGTGGAGCATCAGGGTTGTGAGGTGAGGGTGGAGCATCAGGGTTGTGAGGTGAGGGTGGAGCATCAGGGTTGTGAGGTGAGGGTGGAGCATCAGGGTTGTGAGGTGAGGGTGGAGCATCAGGGTTGTGAGGTGAGGTAGGAGCATCAGGGTTGTGAGGTGAGGGTGGAGCATCAGGGTTGTGAGGTGAGGGTGGAGCATCAGGGTTGTGAGGTGAGGGTGGAGCATCAGGGTTGTGAGGTGAGGTAGGAGCATCAGGGTTGTGAGGTGAGGGTGGAGCATCAGGGTTGTGAGGTGAGGTAGGAGCATCAGGGTTGTGAGGTGAGGGTGGAGCATCAGGGTTGTGAGGTGAGGGTGGAGCATCAGGGTTGTAAGGTGAGGGTGGAGCATCAGGGTTGTGAGGTGAGGGTGGAGCATCAGGGTTGTGAGGTGAGGTAGGAGCATCAGGGTTGTGAGGTGAGGGTGGAGCATCAGGGTTGTGAGGTGAGGGTGGAGCATTACAAGGGTTATAGCAGACCAGGACACAACGTAAGCTAGGGAGGAAAATAAACTACGGAATATACAACTAATATAATCCTAACTCTCGTGTCATGGAATCATTCTGCCGCACAGCCTCCTAATATGTAAGTTCTTATTATAATATGTAACTGTTTGGTCGAATGTACACAAATGAACTGTTGCAGCCGACGAAGTTCACGTTTGGTACTATTAAATTAGTAGAGGGCACGGAAAAAAAGCTAAAAATCAAAATTAAACGTGGCTATAACCATAGTGTAGTACATAGATGTACTGTGTTAAGCCTAAGGTAGCATATAATAGGCCTATGATTGCTTACGGACGCCATGGACACGTTAGGTAAGGTCATTTATTTACTCTTCCACTTTTTTATTGCCAGGTTTGTACGTTTTAGTAAGTTGTTATAAGTACTATCATTAATGGAGGCGGGGCTCCATTGGTGGAGGAGGCAGCACAGATGCTAACTTGAGCTAGGCGGCGGGTGCCTGTGACCAGTTGTCAGATCTCACAGTAACCTCGTTCCTCTTACCAATTTATACAGATCTGATTGTTCGACAAAGTTTTCACTTCCTACACGTCTCTGAAAATGTTCACATCGCATATCAGTGG
Source organism: Procambarus clarkii (assembly GCF_040958095.1). Taxonomy (NCBI): domain Eukaryota; kingdom Metazoa; phylum Arthropoda; class Malacostraca; order Decapoda; family Cambaridae; genus Procambarus; species Procambarus clarkii. The sequence goes on from NC_091215.1 coordinate 19,785,783, forward strand.
TGAACTGAGACAAGCGGTTTGCTGTAGCGAACTAGGTAGATGCTGTATTACACTCAGAACTGATTTATTTGCCAGCCAGAGCCTAAAGGTTTACGTAAATTTGCATGGCAGCCGCTTGCTATATTGGATGTAATAGCATCTAATATGGTAGCTGGTAGACAATTTACACTGTTTACAGGCGCAGCATGACGGCCTAATGTTATGTAATCGTTAGTGATGGCACGGTGAGAGAATTTTACCCATAACGGTAACATGATCACAACTTGTAGCTTGTGGTCGACCTGTAGCTCCCTGGTCAACATGGCCAGTGACGTGATCAGTCATGTCCTCATGGCCAGTGACGTGATCAGTCATGTCCTCATGGCCAGTGACGTGATCAGTCATGTGTTCATAGCCAGTAACTTGGCTCATTTGTTGTCAAGACAATAACAATTCCGCAAGTCGTGAAATAAACGGTGAAGTAAGCAAGATCAAAGTTCACTTTCGATGATGAAGCGGGTGAAGCAGAAGGGTCAAAAAAGGCAAGGAAGAGTGAGACAGATGAATGATCACTCACCTCCACTCCAAGGAGATGATAATAACCATGGATTTGTTTGATGACACGAACCTTGTCCATTTTTATACCACAACAGACGTGGCCTGAGACCTCGGACCAGAGGTCCTGGTTGAGATCGAACCCTCTCACTATTATATTCCCCGAGGGGATAAAAGGATTGGTCTCCAAGGTGCCGTGGTGGAGAGGGGGAGAGGTTACTGCGGTCCCGTCATATCTGTTGCTGTTGAGTTATGTGCTCTGTGGAATGGACTCCCAACCTCGAAGTCCCTTGCTAGATCGCCTGGCTGCTTGCTGTCTCATTTGCCTGTCCCAGCCTCCTCCCCCCCTCCACTCACCTGTCCCAGCCTCTCCTCCCCCCTCCACTCACCTGTCCCAGCCTCTCCCCCCCCACTCACCTGTCCCAGCCTCTCCCCCCCCCACTCACCTGTTCCAGCCTCCCATCCCCTCCACTCACCAGTCCCAGCCTCCCCCCCCTCCACTCACCTGTCCCAGCCTCTCCCCCCCCCACTCACCTGTCCCAGCCTCTCCCCCCCTCCACTCACCTGTCCCAGCCTCTCCCCCCACTCACCTGTCCCAGCCTCTCCCCCCACTCACCTGTCCCAGCCTCCTCCCCCCCTCCACTCACCTGTCCCAGCCTCCCCCCTCCTCACTTTCCTGACCCAGTCTCTCCCTCCTCACTCTCCTGACCCAGTCTCTCCCCCCCTCACTCTCCTGACCCAGTCTCTCCCCCCCCTCACTCTCCTGACCCAGTCTCTCCCCCCTCACTCTCCTGACCCAGTCTCTCCCCCCTCACTCTCCTGACCCAGTCTCTCCCCCCCTCACTCTCCTGACCCAGTCTCTCCCCCCTCACTCTCCTGACCCAGTCTCTCCCCCCCTCACTCTCCTGACCCAGTCTCTCCCCCCCTCACTCTCCTGTCCCAGCCTCTTCCCCCCACTCACCTGTCCCAGCCTCTTCCCCCCACTCACCTGTCCCAGCCTCCTTCCCCCACTCACCTGTCCCAGCCTCCTTCCCCCACTCACCTGTCCCAGCCTCCTCCCCCCACTCACCTGTCCCAGACTCTTCCCCCCCCCACTCACCTGTCCCAGCCTCCTCCTCCCCCCCACTCACCTGTCCCAGCGTCTTCCCCCCCCACTCGCCTGTCCCAGCGTCCTCCCCCCCCCACTCGCCTGTCCCAGCGTCCTCCCCCCCCCCCCTCGCCTGTCCCAGCGTCCTCCCCCCCCACTCGCCCGTCCCAGCGTCCTCCCCCCCCCCCCACTCGCCTGTCCCAGACCTCTCATGCATCTTGCCACACACACACAAATGTAATATTCATATTTCAATTAGATTTTAGAAGCAAAACTCATGAATTTGTCAAATAATTTAGGGAGACTGAAATCTCAGACATAACCAACGAGAAACACCAGAGAATAACAATGAACCAAATGTTTATCAAATTTAATGTTATTATTCGAAAGTCAACAGAGTTATTCGAAAGTCAGCAGAGTTATTCGAAAGTCAGCAGAGTTATTCGAAAGTCAGCAGAGTTATTCGAAAGTCAGCAGAGTTATTCGAAAGTCAGCAGAGTTATTCGAAAGTCAGCAGAGTTATTCGAAAGTCAGCAGAGTTATTCGAAAGTCAGCAGAGTTATTCGAAAGTCAGCAGAGTTATTCGAAAGTCAGCAGAGTTATTCGAAAGTCAGCAGAGTTATTCGAAAGTCAGCAGAGTTATTCGAAAGTCAGCAGAGTTATTCGAAAGTCAACAGAGTTATTCAAAAGTCAACAGAGTTATTCGAAAGTCAGCAGAGTTATTCAAAAGTCAACAGAGTTATTCAAAACAAGAGCTCGCAAGAACTTTGCGAGTCATTGACTTGCATATATAATAAAGCGTTATGAAGCTACTGTGGTACCAACTTTCAAAAAAGGTGTTAGATCATTTGTGTCGAACTGTCGATTAATTAGCTTAACGTCTATTATGAACCGATAATTGCAAACCCAACCGATAATTACAAAAGCCATTAGTCTTTTGCAATTATCTTCTTATCTTCTCGGTAAGTTTTTAAGACTTTTTCGTTTTCAAGAAAACCTCGTTTTCTTGAAAAAACATGGATTAATTAATCATCCCAATATTGTATTACCAAAGGCTGCTCATGTTTGACAAATTTGCTCTTTTTTTCTATTCCAGCATAATTAAGGCAATTGATAGTTGAAAGGCTCGAGACGTTGTGTACCTTGATTTTAGCAAAGTTTTTGATACAGTGCCATAAAAGATTGATTAAAAAGATAGAAACTCGGGGTATTGGGGGTGGTATCTAAAGTTGGATTAGGGCATTATACGAAAGGAAACAGAGTTGGTATAAATGGAGTAAAGTCAGAGTGGGAAACTGTTGTAAGTGGAGTACCTCAAGGCTCTGTCCTGGGACCTCTTATTTATCTTGTACTGTATATACATAATTTAGATTCCAATTTGAGCAGCAACATTAGCAAATTTGCCGACGATAGGAAAATAGGAAATGAAATAGACTAGGAAGAAGACTCAAAATCATTTGAAGACGATCTAGGGTTTTGAAATTGTGAAAAAGATTGGCAAATATAGTTTAATGCTGAGAAATGTAAGATTATAACACGCGAAGGTTAGACACACGTATGAATGAGTTCGGGTGAATATAGATAGTAGCGGCCTCGTATGGGCCATTTGGCCTTCTGCAGCTTTCTTGATTCTCATGTTCTTAGTTATTGATTCTTGTTGATGATGGTGATTGATTCTTGTTGATGGTGGTGATTGATTCTTGTTGATGGAGGTGATTGATTCTTGTTGATGGTGGTGATTGATTCTTGTTGATGATGGTGATTGATTCTTGTTGATGGTGGTGATTGATTCTTGTTGATGGAGGTGATTGATTCTTGTTGATGGTGGTGACTGATTCTTGTTGATGGTGGTGACTGATTCTTGTTGATGATGGTGACTGATTCTTGTTGATGGAGGTGACTGATTCTTGTTGATGGAGGTGACTGATTCTTGTTGATGGAGGTGACTGATTCTTGTTGATGGAGGTGACTGATTCTTGTTGATGGTGGTGACTGATTCTTGTTGATGGTGGTGACTGATTCTTGTTGATGGTGGTGACTGATTCTTGTTGATGGTGGTGACTGATTCTTGTTGATGGTGGTGACTGATTCTTGTTGATGGAGGTGACTGATTCTTGTTGATGATGGTGACTGATTCTTGTTGATGGAGGTGACTGATTCTTGTTGATGGAGGTGACTGATTCTTGTTGATGGAGGTGACTGATTCTTGTTGATGGAGGTGACTGATTCTTGTTGATGGTGGTGACTGATTCTTGTTGATGGTGGTGACTGATTCTTGTTGATGGTGGTGACTGATTCTTGTTGATGGTGGTGACTGATTCTTGTTGATGGTGGTGACTGATTCTTGTTGATGGTGGTTGATTCCTCGTTGATGTTGATTCTGGTTGATAGTTATTGATTCTGGTTGATAGTTATTGATTCTGGTTGACGTTGGTGTGATTCCTCGTTGATGATGATTGATTCTTCGTCAATGATTATTATTATGATGATAGTTTTTTTTTCTTGTTGATGATAGTGATTGATTCTGGTTGATAACGGTGATTGAATCTGGTTGTTTGATTCCTCGTTGATGTTGATTGTGGTTGATGATAATTTGTTGTTCTGGTTGATGATAGTAATTGATTCTTGTGCAGACGATGAGTCGTAATAACGTGGCTGAAGATATGACGACCAGACCACACATCAGAAGATGGAGAAACCACGACGTTTCGGTCCGTCCTGGACCATTACCAAGTCCATTGGACTTGGTAATGGTCCAGGACGGACCGAAACGTCGTCGTCCCTTCATTTTCTCTATGGGTTGGTCATCGTAAATGATTCTTGGTTTTTTTTTTGAGATTTGAGATATATACAAGAGTTGTTACATTCTTGTAGAGCCACTAGTACGCGTAGCGTTTCGGGCAAGTCCTTAATCCTATGGTCCCTGGAATACGATCCCCGCCGCGAAGAATCGTTTTTTCATCCAAGTACACATTTTACTGTTGCGTTAAACAGAGGCTACAGTTAAGGAATTGCGCCCAGTAAATCCTCCCCGGCCAGGATACGAACCCATGACATAGCGCTCGCGGAACGCCAGGCGAGTGTCTTACCACTACACCACGGAGACTAAGGAATAGGAATATTCCTGCGCAGGCCCTAAGCCTCTGGCTGGCCCACTAAGTGTTGCTTATTTCTGTTTTACTTGGGCGGAGTATGAGTATTTATAGTCGCTTCAGTAAGATTTTGCCCAATTTGTTTAACAACTTCTGCTCTGTTGAATCTAATTTGAAATCTTATTGGGTTTGTAACTCTACACTGTGTTAGATAATGTTCCAGTGGTCTATTGTGGCTGTAGCTGTGCACTGTGTTAGATAATGTTCCAGTGGTCTATTGTGGCTGTAGCTGTGCACTGTGTTAGATAATGTTCCAGTGGTCTATTGTGGCTGTAACTGTGCACTGTGTTAGATAATGTTCCAGTGGTCTATTGTGGCTGTAGCTGTGCACTGTTAGATAATGTTCCAGTGGTCTATTGTGGCTGTAACTGTGCACTGTGTTAGATAATGTTCCAGTGGTCTGTTGTGGCTGTAACTGTGCACTGTGTTAGATAATGTTCCAGTGGTCTGTTGTGGCTGTAACTGTGCACTGTGTGAGATAATGTTCCAGTGGTCTGTTGTGGCTGTAGCTGTGCACTGTGTGAGATAATGTTCCAGTGGTCTGTTGTGGCTGTAACTGTGCACTGTGTGAGATAATGTTCCAGTGGTCTGTTGTGGCTGTAACTGTGCACTGTGTTAGATAATGTTCCAGTGGTCTGTTGTGGCTGTAACTGTGCACTGTGTTAGATAATGTTCCAGTGGTCTATTGTGGCTGTGACTGTGCACTGTGTTAGATAATGTTCCAGTGGTCTATTGTGGCTGTAACTGTGCACTGTGTTAGATAATGTTCCAGTGGTCTGTTGTGGCTGTAGCTGTGCACTGTGTGAGATAATGTTCCAGTGGTCTGTTGTGGCTGTAACTGTGCACTGTGTGAGATAATGTTCCAGTGGTCTGTTGTGGCTGTAACTGTGCACTGTGTTAGATAATGTTCCAGTGGTCTGTTGTGGCTGTAACTGTGCACTGTGTTAGATAATGTTCCAGTGGTCTATTGTGGCTGTGACTGTGCACTGTGTTAGATAATGTTCCAGTGGTCTATTGTGGCTGTAACTGTGCACTGTGTTAGATAATGTTCCAGTGGTCTATTGTGGCTGTGACTGTGCACTGTGTTAGATAATGTTCCAGTGGTCTATTGTGGCTGTAACTGTGCACTGTGTTAGATAATGTTCCAGTGGTCTATTGGGGCTGTGCACTGTGTTAGATAATGTTCCAGTGGTCTGTCGGGCATTTCTCCACCGTGCTGACATTTCTTCTCATCTTCCGGAACCTGTAAGCCTATTTCCCATGCACATGGGTATCCAAGCCTGAAAGTCCTTGTTGACGGTGCTGATTCTGGTTGATGATTATTATTGATTCTGGTTGATAATTATTTTAGTTGATGATTATTGATTTTGGCTGATTGATTCCTGTTAATGTTGGTATCTATTATTTTTTTTGCAGGGATATTCCTGCGCAGGTTCTCTGGCTGGCCCACTAAGTGATACTTTTTTTTTTTACTTAGGCGGAGTATGAGTATTTACGACTCGTATGGTCGCTTCAGTAAGATTATGCTCAATGTGTTTAACAACTTCTGCTGTTGAATATTAGTTGAAATCTTGTTTGGTTTGTAACTCTGCACCGTGTTAATAGATCTGTGTTTCCATCACAGGGATCACAGGCGTCTGCCACACATTTCTCCACTGATTCTAGTTGGTGGTGGTGATTAATTCTCAGATGTGTAATGAATCAATCAAGGAAAGACAAAAAAGAAATGAAGAAAGGGCGGTGGGCATGGGGTGAGGGAGGTAGAGAGGTGGAAGGGAGGTGTGAGGAAGGGTGGATTGGTGGAAAGGGAAAGTTTAGACTGAGAGGGCGAGAATCAGATCAAGGAGGAAATTAGTAGAGTGGAAAGTAAGTAGAAAGATAAGAGTAGAAAGTAGAGGGTAAGAAAGGGTTGCTGCCATCATTCATTCAAGTTAATCATGTATAAGACAAGGAATGGAACTTGTCTGCACAACAATATTAACAAACGTTATCATGTATCAGCTGTAAGCATGTTCTCGTATTTAACCAAGAATCTTTAAGTCAAAATCTTAAGCAGGTAAACTTCAGTGTGTTCTCCACTCTAACTTGCAAAATATCACAGAATATCCAAGATCTAGGGATCACAATTAAAGGCAATTTAAAATATAAGTTAATCAGTTATATATTTTTTATTAAATCTTCACTCATGTGGATATCATAATTCAACCATATCATTTTATGTTAAATATCAACATTAAAACACCAATTTGAGTCACCACGCTAGAAATTGAAAGCACTATGGCTGACTGTCCCTGAGAATCACACAACACCTAAGTTGAAATCACAACATACGTCACCTTACAAGTTCACTCACCGAGGTCTCTGAGATGAAGTTTGATACAGCAGCCGATACAGAGGGGTGGGGGGGAGGGGACGGTTGACAGTCCCCACTGGCTGCTGGCCTCTCTGCAAGCGATGTCTACCGCTGTCCTGCTCAGTCGTGCGAATGTACAGTTCCCTGAGTATTTACGGGGAAACCAGTAGCTGAACTCCGCCTACCAAGTCAGGTAGAGAGCCTCAGGCGCTCTATATGTGGTGTTGACACACCTCAACAAGGAACTGACGGGAGGAGGAATGCTGAATAATTAAGAGTACTAGGTCACAAGGGGTCAAAGGGGACGGTAAGCCAAGTATCACTATCACAGGTGCCATTAATACAAACGGGAATGACACTTTGAAAATATTACTTTATTTAACACATTAAAACCACAATTTGTAACTGCTCCCTAACAGAGGCAAAGCTAATTGAATGACAAGGTGCTGGGTACAAGAGAGGCACACTTACTATACTGGTGGTTCCACGTGACCTTGAGACGATGTTCTTCCCGGAGCCACAACAAACACTTGCCCAGTACACACACACTCTGTCCTGTGGTTGGACGTGATCTGTTATATACAGCTCAACGAGGTGTGTGAGGTCTTCGCTTGTTTTTGATGTGGTAGAGATAATCCTCGTGGATTATCATGACGGCCTCGTATCTGACAACTACGTGACCACATCACCGTTGATCCGAATTGACCTCTCCCATGGTTAGTTTCTCTGTGTGAATTTTCCATTGTATTGTGCAGAGTGTCCGGCGCCGCGTCCCTGTGGCTGTTCTGCCGTTATGTTGTTCTCATGTACAGCTCTCTCGTTACAATTGATATAGGTTGATGATAATGAGGATGCTGAGTAGCATATTTCCACACGCCATTCAGAGCTTTGAGAATAGGGTCCCTCATTAGTATAAGAACGTGGGGTGTGAGACACGACTTATAAACATTTTAAAATGTAGAAAATAATGATGAACTTAGTAAGAACTGGTAATAGTGAGACCATAGTGAGTAGGACTAATGCGGGTGGCAACGATGTACAGGATTCCGGTGGTGCCACAGGCCTACAATGGTGATAAAAGATACACCACTTTTCCTGGGCACTAGGAGACTTGAACCATCGAGCCCCCAGAAGCTTGAACCACCAGGCTATTCCAGCTGGGCAGCGGTTAGTTACTCCTGAAATCTTAACTTATTAAGGCAGTTCATAGCCTAGTGTTTGTCTCCCGCTCGTGGGGTCGGTGGTTCGAGTCTGAAGGTGTCGAGGGTGAATGAAATATTTATTTGACAATTTATATGGGACTTTCCTGTCGGTGAGTGAGTTAGGTTAGTACAGTGATGGAAATTCAGTAGTGGTAAGATTTTCGTAATTTAGAAAACTAGGAGAAAATAACATTAAAGTATCGAAACACAATTAGACTAACGATATTAAATAAACAATATCATTGGCACCTCGAACCTGTCGGGAGGTGACTGAGGGAGAGGAGCTTCCCAACACGGCCACCATATCTATACTGACAGCATGCAGTACTCATATAGGTAAACAGCCGACAGAGAGGATTTATTAATTGAATATGTAGTAATACTGCAAAAGACAGCGTAACACAATACAGGATCTTGCACACACAAAACAGCAACAAAGAATACTTGGCAACAATGTGGCTAGCTCCCCCACGCATACGAGACCTGACTCGCAGTAAACAAAACGAGTATGGCTTTAAACAATCCAATTGTAGCTACTGCAACAAACACGTCAAGAAGCAAACAACGGGAATTGCATGTTATATATATGTAAAAGTAGATTCCACGTTTTTTGTGCTGGAATAAATATAAATAAAGACTTGCGAAAAGGCCATCTTCTTTTAATGAGTGTAACAATGATTTGCCAGCGTCTGCTGTAAAAAAAAAATGAAAAAACTCAGAAAACTGCCTCAAGAACGTAGAAAGATTTTTATATAAAACCTACAAACTATCCTGGCAGTGTGGGAAAAATAATACAGGGATGAAACTTGTCAAGAAGTACAAGTTCAAAGTGAAAATTCTGAATCAGTACACCTGGATGAAGATGACAGTAGACAGGAGAGTGTAACAGACAACTTGATCAGTACAGACGTCGAGAGAGAGTGACAGGAAAGATAGACTTATGCAAATTCTGTGCAAAGGATAGTTAGGCATATTTTGGTAAGAAAAAGATATTAGAATGCTGTTACCATCATCCCAGAAAATTACTAAATATACATAGGAAGGAAAATGTAACTTTGGATCAATATGTAAATATTTCTATCCAGAGTGCAAAGCTTTAAATATAATGCTATGACCTATTCCACTTAGATTTTCATGTGAAAAGCACAAAGCAAATACAGAAAAAGAGGCAAATAGGAAAAGGTTTTTGGAGAAAAGTCAAATATATATTTCTGAGCCAGAAAAACGGGGGTTTCAAAAAATGAAACAAATGAGGGACTGCATGGTACTAGAACTGTCAAAGTAAGCCATATGCGATTCAGATTCACAGCTACCACTGCACCTTGCAACACACTTCGAAGTACGACAGACAACAACACTGCAACAACCAACACAGGTTAGAACATATCCAATATGCCCCTCGCATAACGGAACTCCCTGGAAAAACCTTCCAGTCAAATAGTGACCTCATTTATCTTTGACAACATAAAAGGACTAAAAACAAAGGCGGAAAGCAAAATACAGTTCATCAAAATGCAGTATTAAGAATATTTATTAGAAGTCCAGTATTACAGTATGCAGTATTATTACAGTATGAAGTATTTACAGAAATCCACACTGGAAGGGGGGGGGGGTAATTAATGAACAGTGATATCTGGATTCCAGAATTTAATTAATATAGCTGTGATTAAGAAATGGGTCACATGGAACAGTAGGTTTGTATATTAGTGAGGTGAGGAGGCTTGGTGGGTGGGCGGCTGTTGGAGTGTGATGCTCTATAGGGTGGCATTTCATCTGCTCTCTTGGAGCCTTGTGCTCCTGCGGCCTTCTTCACTAATTTTGCCAGACACCTCTCTCCCTTCCTCATGTCTCTTTCTCCCCCCTCCACACCTACTTTTTGGATGTAGCGTCCAGACTTTAATTCAAATATTCTTTTGTTTGACTACTTCTGTTCTGATGGAGGGTGATTTGTGACAGCACTCTCTTCTGCCACCCGTAAAACTGGAGTACGTGACACGTTAGAGCGTGTGGAAACTTTTATGTGAAAACCCTGCCTTTGTTACTGAAACTGATCTCAAGGAACTGACGGACTTAAGGTAACAATTGTGGGGTGTATATCCACGATGCACCCCCTGGGAAGGCCTTGTTTTGTCGCATTCCCTATCCACTAATTGTGGCTCCATGGTGGGTGTTGCTGGGCTTAATTGTGGATGAAATTTTATTTTTGTTCGTTCTGTGCCGACTTCTGACACTTTAAACTTCTCAAACTCGTAGGGTGGGCGACCAGGGCCCCCCCCCGAGTCGAACCATGAATGAATGACGGGTTCTGTAGCCCCGGCTACGTTGGCCCCAGACCATGATGCCTCTTTGACTCTCCCGACTAACCCTCTCCGTTTTCTTCCCACTTCCGTGACAAGGTTGAGCCCCAAACCCCTAGTGGTGACCACCTCGTCACCTGGTGTGGCTCCATCTCTTGTGACAACTGTGCCTTCCTTACTGGGGTAGCGCGGCGTCGTCACCCCGACACTTGAACACGAATGATTCCTTCCCAATCTACTGCATTCCAGGATTTGTTTGATCCTGCTAAGTGGACTAAGTATTTTGATCATTGTCACGTTGTTTATATACGTCCAGGTGTTTATATATCTATAAACACCTCGTTGATTCATTGGATAACTTCGTCACTTTTAACTCCACTCGGACTAGAACAGGTGTAGTTGCAGCCCCTTCTCAAGTGGCAGCTGATTGCCTGGCTACGTTGTCCTGCATTGATGAGACCCCAGTTCAGATCTCCAAAAATTTTCTATTAAATGCCAGCATTGGCACAGTTTTTTTCCCGCATCATGTCACAACTGGTGATAAGGACCTCAAAGACTGCCATGAGGATATTAAATATATCCTCGAGGCTCAAGAGCATTCTGTCCTCCAGATTGATACATTGAGTCGACCCCCCTCGTGGTCATCGTCGTCAGCCTCTTCACGTAATAAAAATAACTTTTGATAGGACTCTTCCGTTTTTTTTTTTTTTTTTTTTTTTTTTTTTTTTTTTTTTTTTTTTTTTTTTTTTTTTTTTTAGATATATACAAGTGTTGTTACATTCTTGTACAGCCACTAGTACGCGTAGCGTTTCGGGCAGGTCCCTGGAATACGATCCCCCGCCGCGAAGAATCGTTTTTTCATCCAAGTACACATTTTACTGTTGCATTAAACAGAGGCTACAGTTAAGGAATTGCGCCCAGTAAATCCTCCCCGGCCAGGATACGAACCTATGACATAGCGCTCGCGGAACGCCAGGCGAGTGTCTTACCACTACACCACGGAGACTGTTATTTGTACAAGTGCCAGATGCTCGTTCAGAAGTACATCCAAAAATGTTGACATGGTCCCTTGAAGTGCACAAGTGAGGTGTCCTTGTGTGCAGTCCTTTATCATCCTAAGACAGGGTGCTCTTCTCCTCAAGCTCACTGTATCAACTGTGGTGACGCCCAGCCTGCCGTCTCCGACACTTGCGTTCACTCTAAATTTGAGGAAGCCATCCTAAATTTAAAACATCGTGATCGTTTTTCTTTCCCTGAGGAGAGTTGCCAGGTTTGCTGTCTTCCCTAATTCCCTGGCATGTCTTACGCTCATGTGTTTCATCACACTTCTTACCCTTACTCACTTTCTCGGTTGCGTAACCGTTTCCAAGCCTTGGACCTCGGCACCACCACCAACTGTCCATCTTCTGCTCCTCTGCATCCTGAAACTCGGAGCCTTCCTCATGGTTCCCCACCTGGTGTTTTCACCCTTCTTTCCCGTCGTTTTCATGTCACTTCTCCACCTCCTTTTGTCTTCTGTTTCCTGTGCCCTCTTTCCCTTCTCGACCCCATCATTCATCTCAGGTCTCCCCTCTGTATTTTGGCCCTCTACAACACCTGTCTCGTCAGGCCGTTGTCCATCTTACTTCCAGCTGTCTTCATGTTTACTCTCATTCTCCCTCTCCTGCTTAGACTGTTCTGGCGGTCACACAGTACATTTTTCTCTAAGTACTCTTAGAGTACTTAGTCTACCTGTTTCTCTAAGTCAGAAACTTAAACCTGGCTCCTCTCCTTCCTCATAGGAGGGTAAGAAGGCATCGATATATCTCTTTGAAAACAGATGTATCTCTGGAGACAAAGATTTGTCCCTGCCTCTCCTCCCATTTCATTGGCGGAGTCGCCTGTCCCAGCTATGGAGATTCCCTTGGCCCTTGATCTCGAGTGCCGTCCTTGATCAAGTGCACTCCACTTTCTGTCCTTCCTCACCCCAATTCCCTGGAGCTTTGTAATTACTTCATTCACTCTTGTGTTCATGATGCTATCCTCGTAATGTACCCAGAGTCTGCCAGTGCAGACTACTTATCACATGCCTTTGTATAACAAACCATCCTGTGTGATGGGGATTTTTAGCATCACGAAGTTAGTTCTCATTTACATACTCTGTACTCCCTTTCATATAGTCTAGGGTAGCTGCACAAATACAGATGTACCTAAATGTGTTAATACAAAAAAATACAAAAAATACAATTAACCACTCCTCTCTGATGCCTCCTCCTGCTGCAAACTCCGCCAGTCTGCTTCTGGCACATCCTTCTACCCTTTGACTCAACTGACTTTGCTATATTTACCTATGCCCCCCTAATCCTAATTTCACTGAACCTGATCCTCTAATACACTGTTCTTCTTTGTCTTTGTTTTTCCTCTTGTTATCTCTGTTTATTTATGTTTTTGACAATTTCTATTCTTCAATGGAATATTCGTGGCTTTTATGCCAACTTCCATGAACTTGCACACTTTTTGCGGTTTGTATCTCCAGGACCCGATGCTTCGCCTTCGTCCTGGTCACTTTCGCTGTTATTCCTTTCTCTCTTCCCCTTCACCATTTGCTGGGACCCCTAACTCTACTGCTTGTTTGATTCGTACTGAAAATCTCTTTGTCCTCCTTTTCCAGTCGTGCATTAATTTCTGTCCTGGTGTATCTTTGTGAATAAATGGTACACTGTTCCATTTATATCTCCCAAAATGTTCCGCTTTCTCTTCCTGATCTTAAACACCTGTTGGACTCCTCACCTGAGCCTGTGCTCCTTTTGGACAATTTAACTTTCGGCATGCCCTCTGGGGGTGATGTTCTGACAAATACCGGAGGCTGCTGCCTTGAACCTTTTGTCTTCTCATCTCTGGCCCTTCTGAATTCTGGTGAACCAACTCACGTTAACTCGCGCATTTGCACCCTTTCCTGTCTTTATCTTTCTCTCTGCTCGTCTTCTCTTTATTTAGATTTTACACTGAGCGTTCTTGATGACCATCATAATAGGGACTTTTTCCCTATCCTTGTAACCTTTTCTTTTCACCCTCCCCTCTCCTTACCTAGGTGGCAGTTTATCAAGGCTGAAATCTATTTACCCTCCACAATACTCTTTCTGGGGTCTATGATCTGCCTCTCCCTCGCACTCCTTGTTTTCATGACATCTGTAATCAAAACTGCTCTCCTGTTTTTAGCTCTGCCTCCTGTGGCACATGGATGCACGTTCCTTGTGGAATTCGGGCTGTGTTCGTGCTGTGTGCTGCAAGTATGCAGCCTGGACAAAACTGTGGTGCCAACAAGTCCTTTGTTCTTTATTTTTGTTTTAGAAGGCAAGTGCGGTGGCCGGTGGAAGGCATCTGTGGTGCGGTGGCCGGTGGAAGGCATCTGTGGTGCGGTGGCCGGTAGAAGGCAAGTGCGGTGGCCGGTAGAAGGCAAGTGCGGTGGCCGGTAGAAGGCAAGTGCGGTGGCCGGTAGAAGGCAAGTGCGGTGGCCGGTAGAAGGCATCTGTGCAGCTAAGCATGAGAGCTGGAAATCTTCACCATTACGGTTGACATTACGGTTGAGGGAGCCTGTCGGCCGAGCGGACAGCACGCTGGACTTGTGATCCTGTGGTCCTGGGTTCGATCCCAGGCGCCGGCGAGAAACAATGGGCAGAGTTTCTTTCACCCTATGCCCCTGTTACCTAGCAGTAAAATAGGTACCTGGGTGTTAGTCAGCTGTCACGGGCTGCTTCCTGGGGGTGGAGGCCTGGTCGAGGACCGGGCCGCGGGGACACTAAGCCTCGAAATCATCTCACGATAACCTCAAGATAACCCCTCTAATCCAGATCTGGAAGAAAATCCATAAATTAGTGGGTAAATTTATTCCAGAGGTTGTACTAGTCCTTCACCACAATCGGTCTGTCGTGGTAGATCCGGTGTTGGTCGCATCTGAACGGGGTTTGCACTTTTTGACGCTTAGTTCCAGTTGGCATCTTTCTCCCACTTACCTTACTCGTAAGATCCTTCTTGAATCTTGTCCCTTAGACTTTCGGAACCTTCCACAGCTCCCCTATAACGATCCTTTCTCTATCGGAACTTCAGTCTGCCCTGACCCTCTGCAGCAGCAGGCTCAGATGACATACATTATGCTTTGCCAGCTCCCGCCTTGTGGATTTCATTATTTACTAAATATTTATAACTGTATCAGAGAGGATACGGTCAGGCCCCAAGGACTGGCTTGAGGCAGTTATTCTTCCTATTTGGCAATCAGGATCTCAAGAAATATCCCTTAAGGATTTCTACCCCATTGCCGAGACGAGTTGCATCTGCAAACGTTTTGAATGTATGATCAATGTCCGTCTGATGTGGTTCTTAAAACACTGTCACAATCTTTTCCCATCTCAATTTGGCTTGTTCTCCAAGGTAGTGTTCTGAGCACTACTCTTCCTGGTTGCTCTCAATGGTCTTCTTTCCTCCCTGCCCTCTGGCATTTTCTCAGCTCTATAATAGCCTAAGCTACTCTATCTTTTTAAGATGTATTTTCTTGTCTAATATACATACTTGAACTTAACCCTCTGCTGACAAGGTGATGACTCGCCTTTCCTCCAATGACGGCATCAACTTGCGATTGATGCCGTGTCATCCTGGGCCACCAATCATGGCTTCAAGTTCTCTACAAATAAGACATTCTATGAATTTTAGTGACTTCAAATTAATACTCGGAAGGAGGTCATTCTTTGTCTCCGTTTGTCGCTCTATTGTAGTCCTCTTCTGTATCAAGATTCTGCTAAACTTTTGGGGTGATCCATGTCACTCGTTTCTCTTGGTCGCCCCATATCTCTTACCTCAGAGTTCATTGCCCCAGGCCCTTATCTTATTTAAGGTCCTGTCCCATATTCCCTGGGGAGTTGAAAGCCAGTTGCTGCTCTATTTATATTCCTCTTTCGTGCTGTATAAACTCGATTATGGCTGTCCCGCTTACCCGTCTGCCTCTCCTTCAGCGCCTTGTTTATGTTTAACCCCTCTATATGTTTAACACTTCTCTAACCCTGTCCATGGAGGACAGAAGAAAATGTATATTTGCTGGTTAGCATTGTAAATGTGTGGCCACGTCTGTGGTAGAAAAAAAAAATAAATAAATAAAAAAAAAAAAAATTTTTTTCTCATCTCATATCAGATATAGGCCAAACTACAAATCACAACGTCGTGTTATTTTTTATTCAAACGACACAAAAATCAGCATGAGAATTACTTCTATAAAAGACATTGAAAAGCTTCAATCTGATATTAATAGTTTTCGATTGGGCAGCAGAAAATATGATGTTTAACAGTGATAAATTACAGGTACTTAACTATGAAAAAAATGAAGATCATAAACGAAATACAGATTACAAGACGGAATCAGATCTGTACATAGTTAGGAAGTAATATGTAAAGGATCTGGGAATAAGACAGTGAAGAGTAGAGGTACCGTAGGTACAGATGTCCACGGCTATGTAACATACTGTATTCTCAGCATACATAACAAATATTAATTTCAAGAAAAAAATTAGAAAAAGATTTCAAGTAAAAATTAGATGGTTTCCAGCAAGAAGTGCCAGACCAACCGGATTTTAGTCGGTATGTGGCCCTACAGACTGCTCCTAGCAGCAGTGTGTTGGACGGAGCTCTTGTCGAGTCCAGCTTTCACTGGAATGTTTTAATATTGCTTTAATATTTTAATATTGGAATGTAGTCAATGGCGTGTGTATCAACCCTGACATTTTGGAGTCCTTGCGAAGCCTCCTCCCACACACACACTGATATGCATCTATCTCCTTTTCTTTATGCTTCTCTATCCCTTCTTTATGCTTCTCTCTTCCCTTCTTTATGCTTCTCTATCCCTTCTTTATGCTTGTCTCTTCCCTTCTTTATGCTTGTCTCTTCCCTTCTTTATGCTTGTCTCTTCCCTTCTTTATGCTTGTCTCTTCACCTTCTTTATGCTTGTCTCTTCACCTTCTTTGTGCTTCTCTCTTCACCATCTTTGTGCTTCTCTCTTCACCATCTTTGTGCTTCTCTCTTCACCTTCTTTGTGCTTGTCTCTTCCCTTCTTTATGCTTGTCTCTTCCCTTCTTTATGCTTGTCTCTTCCCTTCTTTATGCTTGTCTCTTCACCTTCTTTATGCTTGTCTCTTCCCTTCTTTATGCTTGTCTCTTCCCTTCTTTATGCTTGTCTCTTCCCTTCTTTATGCTTGTCTCTTCCCTTCTTTGTGCTTGTCTCTTCCCTTCTTTATGCTTGTCTCTTCCCTTCTTTATGCTTGTCTCTTCCCTTCTTTATGCTTGTCTCTTCCCTTCTTTATGCTTGTCTCTTCCCTTCTTTATGCTTGTCTCTTCCCTTCTTTATGCTTGTCTCTTCACCTTCTTTATGCTTGTCTCTTCCCTTCTTTATGCTTGTCTCTTCACCTTCTTTATGCTTGTCTCTTCCCTTCTTTATGCTTGTCTCTTCACCTTCTTTATGCTTGTCTCTTCCCTTCTTTATGCTTGTCTCTTCCCTTCTTTATGCTTGTCTCTTCACCTTCTTTATGCTTGTCTCTTCCCTTCTTTATGCTTGTCTCTTCACCTTCTTTGTGCTTGTCTCTTCCCTTCTTTATGCTTGTCTCTTCCCTTCTTTATGCTTGTCTCTTCACCTTCTTTATGCTTGTCTCTTCCCTTCTTTATGCTTGTCTCTTCTCTTCTTTATGCTTGTCTCTTCCCTTCTTTATGCGTCTCTCTCCCTTCTTTATGCGTCTCTCTTCCCTTCTTTATGCTTGTCTCTTCCCTTCTTTATGCTTGTCTCTTCCCTTCTTTATGCTTGTCTCTTCCCTTCTTTATGCTTGTCTCTTCCCTTCTTTATGCTTGTCTCTTCCCTTCTTTATGCTTGTCTCTTCACCTTCTTTATGCTTGTCTCTTCACCTTCTTTATGCTTCTCTCTTCACCTTCTTTATGCTTCTCTCTTCACCTTCTTTATGCTTCTCTCTTCACCTTCTTTATGCTTCTCTCTTCCCTTCTTTATGCTTCTCTCTTCCCCTTCTTTATGCGTCTCTCTTCCCCTTCTTTATGCGTCTCTCTTCCCTTCTTTATGCTTCTCTCTTCCCTTCTTTATGCTTCTCTCTTCCCTTCTTTATGCTTCTCTCTTCCCTTCTTTATGCTTCTCTCTTCCCCTTCTTTATGCTTCTCTCTTCCCCTTCTTTATGCTTGTCTCTTCCCCTTCTTTATGCTTGTCTCTTCCCTTCTTTATGCTTGTCTCTTCCCTTCTTTATGCTTGTCTCTTCCCTTCTTTATGCTTGTCTCTTCCCTTCTTTATGCTTGTCTCTTCCCTTCTTTATGCTTGTCTCTTCCCTTCTTTATGCTTGTCTCTCCCCTTCTTTATGCTTGTCTCTTCACCTTCTTTATGCTTGTCTCTTCACCTTCTTTATGCTTGTCTCTTCACCTTCTTTATGCTTCTCTCTTCCCTTCTTTATGCTTCTCTCTTCCCTTCTTTATGCTTCTCTCTTCCCCTTCTTTATGCGTCTCTCTTCCCCTTCTTTATGCTTGTCTCTTCCCCTTCTTTATGCTTGTCTCTTCACCTTCTTTATGCTTGTCTCTTCCCTTCTTTATGCTTCTCTCTTCACCTTCTTTGTGCTTCTCTCTTCACCTTCTTTATGCTTGTCTCTTCACCTTCTTTGTGCTTGTCTCTTCACCTTCTTTGTGCTTCTCTCTTCACCTTCTTTATGCTTGTCTCTTCACCTTCTTTGTGCTTCTCTCTTCACCTTCTTTGTGCTTGTCTCTTCACCTTCTTTGTGCTTGTCTCTTCACCTTCTTTATGCTTGTCTCTTCACCTTCTTTGTGCTTGTCTCTTCACCTTCTTTGTGCTTCTCTCTTCACCTTCTTTATGCTTGTCTCTTCACCTTCTTTATGCTTGTCTCTTCACCTTCTTTGTGCTTCTCTCTTCACCTTCTTTGTGTTTCTCTCTTTTAACTAATGCTAGAGTTCATTAGGAATGTCATTGATGTTCCAAGTGAAACTGCAAGCTAGAGCTGTTACCATTTATCAGCTCATCAGAAACCTGCCCCTAGAGACTCGCTTATTTCACGAGTTTATTATTTGTATCCGTCAGGAATAACCTCTCTTTTAATGCTAAATAACATGTAAGGAACAGTATGAGACAGTCCTGAGCCAACTGTGTACCAGAGCCTTCATATGGTCGATTGACCTGATTTCCTACATATTAGCGTCCTGAGCCAACAGGTTCCAGATGCGAGTGAGCCTTGAGAAAGAATGATCGCTGATGGAGTGATGTTCTTGAGAAAGGCAGTTCCAGCATGAGATTGTTGATGGTTGAGCGCGTTTTGTTACGGCTGCCAACTTCTGGGTGTCCATGAAGTTGGAGCAGGTGAGGATCTTTGAGAATATTGACCTTATATATAAGTGGGTTCAACAGCTTCCCGGTGTTGAAGGCTCTGATGTTCTGGTCATTCCAGGCAGACTGGATCAAGACTAGAGATAAGCCTTCCCACACGATTCTCCATCTTGTCCAAAATTGTGATGCATGATGGAGTAGGATGAAGGGGGGGGGGGGGGAGACAGGGAAGCTGTACCTTCTCCTGATTTAAGCGAACTTGTGCTTCGTATAGGGTTTTACAACCTCAGGTGTCAAGAAGGTATGGGATACACCATATGGCTGTAGTGTCCTGGCTACCTTCCTAGGTCGAGCACGTGGTTCTTATGGTCATTGAGGAGTCAGGCTTTTTCCCAGTATGTCCATCTCATCACTAAATACAAGATTTTTGTCACTTGTATTTTGACAGTTCAATGCATGTCCGATTTGCAATATAATGCTGGCTTATAATCATCGCCTGTGTTTTCTCAGCCGCAAATATATATATCTACGTCTCTGTTCTAATCTGTTTTTGCATCTCGGTCTCTATCTTTCTCTCTGCCCCTCTGTTTCTGTCTCTATATACGTCTCTTAATCATCTAATGAGAAAGTTTGTCTTTATATATTTCTGATCTGACTCCTTTTTCTTTATCTAAATCCCTTTCTTTTTCCTCTATCTTCCATTCTGATGCTTTACCTCCCTTTCTGATCCGTCTACCGCCGTGTCTGATCCGTCTACCGCCGTGTCTGATCCGTCTACCGCCGTGTCTGATCCGTCTACCGCCGTGTCTGATCCGTCTACCACCGTGTCTGATCCGTCTACCGCCGTGTCTGATCCGTCTACCGCCGTGTCTGATCCGTCTACCGCCGTGTCTGATCCGTCTACCGCCGTGTCTGATCCGTCTACCGTGGTTTGTGATTCGTCTACCGCCATGTCTGATCCGTCTGTCTAATAAATCTACCATCCATTTACCACCATGTCTCATCCATCTGTATCCTTGTCTGATCCATCTATGTCTCCCCGTCTGGTCCATAATGTCCTCCCCCCGTCTGGTCCATAATGTCCTGCCCCGTCTGGTCCATAATGTCCCCCCCCCGGTCTGGTCCATAATGTCCCCCCCCGGTCTGGTCCATAATGTCCTGCCCCCCGTCTGGTCCATAATGTCCTCCCCCCGTCTGGTCCATAATGTCCTGCCCCGTCTGGTCCATAATGTCCTGCCCCGTCTGGTCCATAATGTCCTGGCCCCTGTCTGGTCCATAATGTCCTCCCCCCGTCTGGTCCATAATGTCCTGCCCCCGTCTGGTCCATAATGTCCTGCCCCCGTCTGGTCCATAATGTCCTCCCCCCGTCTGGTCCATAATGTCCTGCCCCGTCTGGTCCATAATGTCCTGCCCCGTCTGGTCCATAATGTCCTGCCCCGTCTGGTCCATAATGTCCCCCCCCCCGTCTGGTCCATAATGTCCTGCCCCGTCTGGTCCATAATGTCCTGCCCCGTCTGGTCCATAATGTCCTGCCCCGTCTGGTCCATAATGTCCCCCCCCGGTCTGGTCCATAATGTCCTCCCCCCCGTCTGGTCCATAATGTCTTGCCCCGTCTGGTCCATAATGTCCTGCCCCGTCTGGTCCATAATGTCCTGCCCCGTCTGGTCCATAATGTCCTGCCCCGTCTGGTCCATAATGTCCTGCCCCGTCTGGTCCATAATGTCCTGCCCCGTCTGGTCCATAATGTCCTGCCCCGTCTGGTCCATAATGTCCTGCCCCGTCTGGTCCATAATGTCCTGCCCCGTCTGGTCCATAATGTCCTGCCCCGTCTGGTCCATAATGTCCTGCCCCGTCTGGTCCATAATGTCCTGCCCCGTCTGGTCCATAATGTCCCCCCCCGTCTGGTCCATAATGTCCCGCCCCGTCTGGTCCATAATGTCCCGCCCCGTCTGGTCCATAATGTCCTGCCCCGTCTGGTCCATAATGTCCCCCCCCCGTCTGGTCCATAATGTCCCCCCCCCCGGTCTGGTCCATAATGTCCTCCCCCCCGTCTGGTCCATAATGTCTTGCCCCGTCTGGTCCATAATGTCCTGCCCCGTCTGGTCCATAATGTCCTGCCCCGTCTGGTCCATAATGTCCTGCCCCGTCTGGTCCATAATGTCCTAGCCCCCGTCTGGTCCATAATGTCCTAGCCCCCGTCTGGTCCATAATGTCCTGCCCCCCGTCTGGTCCATAATGTCCTGCCCCCCGTCTGGTCCATAATGTCCTGCCCCCCGTCTGGTCCATAATGTCCTGCCCCCCGTCTGGTCCATAATGTCCTGCCCCCCGTCTGGTCCATAATATCCTGGCCCCCGTCTGGTCCATAATGTCCTCCCCCCGTCTGGTCCATAATGTCCTGGCCCCCGTCTGGTCCATAATATCCTGGCCCCCGTCTGGTCCATAATGTCCTGGCCCCCGTCTGGTCCATAATGTCCTGCCCCGTCTGGTCCATAATGTCCTGCCCCCCGTCTGGTCCATAATGTCCTCCCCCCGTCTGGTCCATAATGTCCTGGCCCCCGTCTGGTCCATAATGTCCTGCCCCCCGTCTGGTCCATAATGTCCTGGCCCCCGTCTGGTCCATAATGTCCTGGCCCCCGTCTGGCCCATAATGTCCTGGCCCCCGTCTGGCCCATAATGTCCTGGCCCCCGTCTGGCCCATAATGTCCTGGCCCCCGTCTGGCCCATAATGTCCTGGCCCCCGTCTGGCCCATAATATCCTGGCCCCCGTCTGGTCCATAATGTCCTGCCCCGTCTTGCCCATAATGTCCTGCCCCGTCTGGTCCATAATGTCCTGGCCCCCGTCTGGTCCATAATGTCCTGGCCCCCGTCTGGTCCATAATGTCCTGGCCCCCGTCTGGCCCATAATGTCCTGCCCCGTCTGGTCCATAATGTCCTCCCCCGTCTGGCCCATAATATCCTGGCCCCCGTCTGGTCCATAATGTCCTGGCCCCCGTCTGGTCCATAATGTCCTGCCCCCCGTCTGGTCCATAATGTCCTGCCCCCCGTCTGGTCCATAATGTCCTGCCCCCCGTCTGGTCCATAATGTCCTGGCCCCCGTCTGGTCCATAATGTCCTGGCCCCCGTCTGGTCCATAATGTCCTGGTCCCCGTCTGGTCCATAATGTCCTGCCCCCCCGTCTGGTCCATAATGTCCTGGCCCCCGTCTGGTCCATAATGTCCTGCCCCCCGTCTGGTCCATAATGTCCTGCCCCCCCGTCTGGTCCATAATGTCCTGCCCCCCCGTCTGGTCCATAATGTCCTGGCCCCCGTCTGGTCCATAATGTCCTGCCCCCCGTCTGGTCCATAATGTCCTGCCCCCCCCGTCTGGTCCATAATGTCCTGCCCCCCCCCGTCTGGTCCATAATGTCCTGCCCCCTCGTCTGGTCCATAATGTCCTCCCCCCCGTCTGGTCCATAATGTCCTGGCCCCCGTCTGGTCCATAATGTCCTGGCCCCCGTCTGGTCCATAATGTCCTGGCCCCCCGTCTGGTCCATAATGTCCTGGCCCCCCGTCTGGTCCATAATGTCCTGGCCCCCGTCTGGTCCATAATGTCCTGCCCCCCCGTCTGGTCCATAATGTCCTGCCCCCCCGTCTGGTCCATAATGTCCTGGCCCCCGTCTGGTCCATAATGTCCTGGCCCCCGTCTGGTCCATAATGTCCTGCCCCGTCTGGTCCATAATGTCCTGGCCCCCGTCTGGTCCATAATGTCCTGGCCCCCGTCTGGTCCATAATGTCCTGGCCCCCGTCTGGTCCATAATGTCCTGGCCCCCGTCTGGTCCATCTCTTCCAATGCTTGATCCATCCGTCTGAATTCCCCCTGTCAGATCACTTATTTCCCTTAGTCCCCGTCTGATCCATCTATCCCCTTTGATCCACCTATCTCCTTATCTGTTCCGTCTCTGTCCATGTCTCTTCCCTTGGTATTTGTCTTCTCTTTTCATCATTTTTCCTCATTGTATTTTTTCATTTCAGTAAAATGTTTTACTTTAAATTACTAAATATTTTTTGTAAATAAATTATTTAATTTTGTCTCATTAGGTAAAGTGGCCTGAGGATGGTGCGTTTAAGTAGGCCTTCCCGCTGTCACTTAGTGGGTGTGGCTGCTAGAGCGGGAGGGGCGGGGGAGACGGGAGGGACAGGAGACGGGGGAGGGGGGAACAGGAGACCTGGGAAGGGATGGGACTGGAGACGGGGGGGAAGGAGAGGGGGGGGACAGGAGATTTAGTTGAAGGGGGTGTGTGAGGAAGCAGGATATGGAGTGGACAAGACGTCCGGTGGGGGTGACAGGAGACAGGATGAAGGGGGCCGTGGGTATGGGGGTGTTACCAAAGACGGATTAAGCGGGGGGGGGGGCAGGAGACGAGGGTAGGGGGGGGAGGAGGCGGGGTGAGAGGAGGCATCAGGGCTAGGAAATAAATACATAAATACCTGAAGAGAATCATAATTTGTTTAATTAAATTGTATTCGTATGAGGAAGCATGTGAAGTGTCTTCATAGCCAAATTAAAAGGAAATCGAGAATGAATGAACAAGAGACTTAGTTGTCTAAACAAAAGACGAGTAAAAGGAAAAACAATGACAAGGAAATCTGCGAGGAACTAAATGCCAACTGTCAAAGGTATTCTCGACTTGGCGAGATAACCCCAGTTGACAGATTGTCAAGTACAGAGGTAACAGAGGAGGTTGTGAGCAATCAGAGGTGCTAGATGAAACGAAGGCTGGTGGACCACACACCGTATCACCATGGATGTTGATCAAAGCTGCTCAAAGTCCTCGGTATAATTCTTGCTTTGATCATTAATGATCCACAGGCGAGGGAGAGGCAGGGTAATATGGTACCAGTATACAAGAAAGGTAACAGGTAGGAGGCACTTACTTACACACAGGTGTCGCTGACAAGTACACTCTGCACAGTACATAAGATAAAAAAAATAAGACTAGTTGAAAGTAATCTTTATTCAATTTGTTGACAAGCACTTAAGGGAGAGAAATCGGGACTTAACTCTTGGAATTCTGCGACAAATTGATAACAATGATGTAGACCAGAGAAGGATGATTCAGACTACTCATTTCAAGACTGCCATAAAAACCTTTGATTTAGTTCCTCATAAATAACTACTATTCAAACTTAAGACAGGCAGGAGTAACTGGAAGAGCACATAAATAGGTGGTGGGAAAATACCTACCAAACAGGAGGCAGAGTGCCACAGTGATGGGACAAGTAATCGGGTTTAGCGTAGTGTTACAAGAGAAGTCCCCCAAAAGAAAGACCCATGTTCCTTTACTATTTGTCATCTGGTCTCATCTATTTGTCGGCGGCCTAACCGCGGGAGTAGAGTAATACATATCATTGTTTGCAGTATAGTGAGTCATTGTATTTGCCAACGGATGGTAAGAGAGGCGGAGTCAAAGAGCTCCTACAGGCACCAATAGTAAACACACACACACACACACACCACCCACACACACACCACTCACACACCACTCACACACACACTCACACACACACACACACACCACCCACACACACACTCTCTCTCTCTCACACTCTCTCTCACACTCTCACACTCTCACACTCTCTCTCACACTCTCTCTCACACACACACACTCTCTCTCACACACTCTCTCTCTCACACACTCTCTCTCA